>NC_041216.1:12172141-12176877 GCF_002837175.3 Physeter macrocephalus | reverse complement strand
AAAAAAAAAAAAAGAAATTCACACCCTGGAAAAATTCCTGTTTTCCAGAGAGCAGGGCAATGTTAATTACAACCAGCACCTTCATTGTCTTTTTCAAAAACCTCTACCTTGCAGCATTTCAATAAAGGAACTAAATCCTAATTAATAAAAGACAATGCTGTTCTGAATTTGTGTTTTCCTGTTCTCAGAGATTATAACTAGCAAGGGAGGATGAGGGGTGGGGGGAGAGGGAGGGGGAGAGAGAAAACAAGAGAGAACAGCCATTCAGTTGAGGGAGGGACACACAGGGCTTTGAGAACACTGCCAGGCCTTGGGGGCTCCCTGAACGGACAGCCGGTGAGCGTGGGTGAGACCAATAAAACCCACAGAATTGGATATTCGTTTTTAGACCTCTGATAGCTGAACATTCCACTCTTCATGTTGTGATGGAAAGTTGATTTGTTCAAAGAAAATAAAACATGCTGCAGGTCTCCGTGTCCTGGGTACAAATCTCCATAGCGAGGGCATCTGTGTTTCTGTGGACCAGCCACTGTGGTGCCAGCTGGAGATGCTGATAGCTCCAGGGCTGGGGGTAGGATGGTGGCGGCCGAGGCTAGAAGGCTCAGGGCCTGTGATCACATTGGGCCAGGTTTCCTCTTGACCCGAGACCTTGACTCTGTGTCGGCCGACCTAACTGGGGCAGGCGCTGGCATCTGGATGGCAGGGGGCTGGTGTGGGGGTCCCTTGGGGGAAAGGGCACTCCTGGCTGGGTGGCCATGGCCTCTGACTGTCTGGTTCTCACCGGCCTGTGGATGGGACGGCGGCTGTCACAGGCAGGCCTGGTCTTGCCAGCTCAGGTGCCTCCCGCTTTCAAGGGCCCTGTGGTCTCTTGCAAACCTCCACCTGAGAGCCCATTGTGAGTCTCAGGTGGCTCAGAACCAACCCCTCCAATAGCCGTGGAGGAGGGGAGGTCAGGACCACGAGTCCAGGGCATCGGACAGGTCACCTCCATGGTTATCAAAATCACCAAGGATTAGGACAGGAGGCAGCTTGGAGAAGGGATAGCAAGGCAGGAGCTCAGCTCTTCCAGGAAGAAGCAGGGGTGGCCTGGGTCTGCGGTGGCTGCATCATGAAGAGCAGTGGGGGTGTGGTTCTGTGTCCATTGCCCGGTGTGAGGACTCTGTGCCCTGGGAGGACAGTGCGGCCAGGGTGGGGGGTAGAACCTGGACGTTGGAATCAGACAGACCTGGATCCCAACTCCTCCGAATACCAGCTGTGGGATGTTAGGCCAGTCATTTACCTCATTTGAGCCTCGGTTTCCTAATCTGTAAAATGGGGTAACTCTAGTACTTCCCTCATAGGGTGACTGTGAGAAAGGATTAAAGGAGTTGAATTTGTAAGGTAGTTAAAACAGTGCCTGATGTGATTACCCATCTGGGCCTTGGTTTTCTCAGATGAGGATGATGATGGAGAACTCACACAGTTGTCATAAGACTTGAATGAGCTCACGAGGGGAGGGGTGGCAGAGGGTCATGGTGAGGTATGCAGGGCCTGGAACCAGGCTGCCTGGGTTCACTTGCTGACTCCACCAGATGCCGGCTGTGACCTTGAGTAAGTTACAGAAGCACTCTGAACGTACAGTTTCCTCAACCATAAAATACAATGCCACTAGTACCCACCCCGTGGGGAGGCTGTGAAGATTAAGTGAGTGAATTTGGTAAGGCAGCCAAAACAGTGCTTGGTCCATGCTCACTACATTTTAGCATCATTTACAGAAAACGCCTGGTGGTGTCCCGAGCACATAGGAGGCTCTCAGTAAAAGTGGATTCCTTATGGTCAGCCAGCTGGTCTCTGTTCTAAACAGTTCACATGAAGTAACTCATTTAATCCTATTAACAACCCTTTGAGGTCCATTGCATTAGCATCCCTATTAGACAGATGGGGAAACTGAGGCACAGAGAGAGCTAGGTGACTTGCCAGAAGACATGGAAGTGGTAAGTGTCAGAGCCAGGGTTGAACTGGGCAATCTGGCTGTAGAGTCCAGGCCCTCAAAGGCCACACCAGCTGGGGTGAGACTGAGAATCTGCCTTTCTAACGTGCCTCCAGGTGAAGCAGCTGCTGCTGGCCCGGGAATCCCACTTTGATAAGCGCTGGTCTGCAGGAGGAGCGTTTATTGAGCACCCACCCTGTGACAGGCCCTGCTGTTGCTACAAGGACCACACTGGGTACTTCTCTCTCTACCTCAGCTTCCACCTCTGTAAAATGGGTTTGTTGTGAGGCTTCAGTGGGAGGTGCTCTGGAGCCGCAGGCAGCAAGTGCTCGGTGACTGTGACTGTGTTAGCTGGTGTCGCCAGGGGCCCGGGCAGGTGCTGGGGCTCCCAGCTGTGTTATCCCATAATCCCCACGTCAGCTCTGACAGGACACTGGATGGGCAGAGGGCT
Organism: Physeter macrocephalus; assembly: GCF_002837175.3. Lineage (NCBI taxonomy): Eukaryota > Metazoa > Chordata > Mammalia > Artiodactyla > Physeteridae > Physeter > Physeter macrocephalus. Next base: position 12,174,457 of record NC_041216.1, on the reverse strand, counting down.
GAACGAGACCGGCCTCAGGTGCTCGGGGTCTTGCTGGGGGAGCTTGGCTTTGGGCTGGTCCTGTAGCCCCGCGGGAGGTGGGTGGAGGGGCAGGGAGGACATTTTCCACTCTGAGAAAAGTCGTAGTCTGGAAACCCGCACACTGGATCCCTTCCCTCCTTCCCTGTCTCATTCTTCCGCTCCCCGCTGGGGCTGCCTGGAGTCCCTGCAAATAAACCACTGGCTCCCACATCCTGGTCTCCCACCTGCTTCTTTCGGAACCCAGCCTGGCACAGTGCTGAAGCGCTAACTGTAGCCATGAACCCATCAGGTTCCTCCTCGGTCATGGTCACAACATCCTGGCCTTTTTCATGTCTATCCCCAGATCCATCTGTATCACAAGGCCTTTCTTGGGCCTTCAGTGCAAGGTGAACTTCCAGGGGTGGGCATCTGGGGGGTTCCAGACCTGAGGGGAGGGCTGGGTGGGCAATGACCTAGGGCACCATTCACTTCTTGTTTGGAGGTGATTCTGCACCTGTTGATGGGTGTAATTAGTTAAGTCATCTCTGGAACTCATTCTTCATCGGTGTGATTTTTCACTTATCTCTTGATATAGATGTGTTTTTGCCTTGCAAAGTAACTAAGACAGAATTTCCAGCAGGTTAATGCTCCAGAGGTATCCCAGGAGGGTGTGTGACTGAGGCAGCAGGGACAAGGGACAGACCCTAGACAGGGAGGCAGGAGATCTGGGGCAGGTGGTACTGTCCAGCTGACCTGCTGTGTGGCCCTGGGCAGGCTGCTAGCTGTCTCTGAGTCTTGGTTTCACAGAACGCCAGCTCGGGAGGGCCTTGGGGATAATACAGTCCAACTCGTCCTTCACACATGGGGAAGATGAGGCCCTGCGAGGGGAAGCGACTTCCATGGGGGGTGTCTGAATGGAACAGAGCCTGCACCTCCTGGGTGCCCCCTGCGGCACCTACTCCCCAGCTGGGTGAACTTGGGCCAGTTACCTGACTTCTCTTTGCCTCTGTTTCTTCATCTCAGGAAGTCAATTCACAGAAAAGCAATTCATCAAATGGATGGGCTTCCTTCCCTTTCCAGCAGTCACTGGAAGTCCCGGTTTTTGCAGATTTATGTCCTGGTTCTTCGCAGCTACAGTCCTGCCTTGGTTTCCGCCACTCTGGTGAAACAGCTGCCTGGTTTTTAGGCCCAGACCGGGGCTAATGTATCTGCCTGTCTCTGAGCATCTCATGGATCACTGAGCAAATGAATTTTTGGTAATTGGTCACTTGATGAATTGACTATTTACTAAATGGATTTTCAGCAAATTAACCCAGAATCGCTACTCCTTAGGACTGTTCAAAAGATTAAATGAGATAATGTACGAAAAAACATTTAGCACAGGGCTGACACATAGTTGATACTCACTAAATGTTTCCATCACCACCATCATCCTCCTCATCATTATTGATGCTGTTGTTGTCGTGACAAAGTGGATGCTGGGCAAGTGAGGTGGTGAGACCCTAAGCTTGGTGGATGGGGCAGTGGAGGGGGGAGGGAGGGGCTGCAGGAGCAGAGCGGGGCCTAGACACCCATTCACTTCCCAGTTACTGTGGACAAAAAATATTCCCTTTCGGCTTAAGTTGATTTAGGTGGTTGGCTTTTCTGCCATTTGCAATGAAAACATTCCACACGATTTTCCATGTTGCTGTCTTGCCAGGGCAGAGCTGTGGGCACAAGGGAGTGATTGCTCTGGGCCAGGCCATGCGATGAATTTCCTCCCCCTCCCATCACCCATCACAACCCTTCCAAGCCATCACCCCCATTTCAGAGTGAGGAGGTGAGGATGCTGAGGCCCATGGAGAGGGAGGGACCTGCCCAAGACTCCAGACTGGGAGCTGGTCCAGCCACTCTCCTGCACCAGCTCTCTTCCCTCCCAGCTCAGTGTTCAGGCCCTCGGGCATCAGGGGACAGAGACCGAGGGGCACTGTCCAGTCACCTCTCTGGGCCAGTCTGTGGACCTGGCAGGAGTCAGGGCCTCCAAGCCCGACTGATGAGACGATTGGGGGTTGAAATCTGAGCATCAGAAAAGACCAAATTTAGATACATGGAATTTTAAAAAATTATAGTTAAATTTTTTCTCAAGTTGATGAGCTGCTAGAAATCTTGGAAAAAACCCAACCCATTACATTAAAGGGTTGTGTGCTCTTTGCTTCTAGAAGACGGTTATCCTCTCTCTTCCCCCTGTGTCTGCTTCACCCCCTCCGAGGGAAGTCCCACCTCCTCCTCCCTCTCCCTCTCTCTCTCTCTCTCCCCCTCCGTCCCTCTCCCTCCCTC
>NC_041216.1:12158984-12171972 GCF_002837175.3 Physeter macrocephalus | reverse complement strand
CTCCCTCCCCCACCCCCCCTCTCTCATTTCTCACCCCCTCCCCTCACTCCTCCAACCAGTAAGGTACCAGTAGTGGGAGGCAGGCCTCAGGGACTCCAGGCTGGGACATCTTCTTCCACCCTGGGTGATCAGGTTCAGTTAATAGTCAACCAAGGACCCGAGCAGCTATGCGTCAGCTTGCCCCTTCCTCCACAGTCTCTGGCAATGGGGAGGAGGGAAGGACTCCTATTTCCTGCTGTCCCCAGAGCAGAGGGCTCCAGGAGTGGGGGCATCGCAAGATGTTTAGGAAGAAGAAGGAAGCTGAGGCTAGATCTGCAATCCCTTACTAAAGCAAAAAGATGTTTTTAAGAAGTTTAGGCTACAACTGTCACCACAGCTGGCAATGACGAGGTGCTGCTGGGTGGTGGGCATGTTCCCCACATCACTTGAAGTGTCCCACCCACCCTTCCAGCTGCAGGCAGGAGGTGGACACTCACGGAGGCCAAGGGCAGCAGGGCCAGAATCCAACGCAGGTCTGTCCACCCCTGGCCCTGGCTCTTCCCACTGGGTGGGCGGCCTCTGAGACTCCATCTCTCCTTCACTCACTCATCTACTCCTTCCTCCAGTAAACATGGCTGAAGACCACCAGGGCCCAGACCCTTGGGAAGCTTGGGGTCCAACACAGGCCCCAGAGAAGATACAACGTGGGCCTGGGGCCCAGAGGGGTGCAGAGCACTGATTGGCTTATGGGGAAACAGTAGGGTCAGGAGGCTTGGGCTGGATTAAGTCAAAGCTGGGAACCGATTACACAAATGGGGGCGGGGAAGGCAGCACAGAGACCTAAGAGGCAGGGAGAGGGCAGCAGGGCCTGAGGAAGAAAGACTGCCAGACCCCTTTCCTCTCATCCTGGCTCCATGCCCTCCCTCTGCAGCCCAGCCTTTCCTCTTTCCTGTCCATGGGGCCCACAGGCGCCAGAGTATGTCTCCCATGGCTAGCCACCAGCAGGGACTGGCCAGGGTCTCTCAGGTCAAATCCAAGCCTGGTTGGTCTGGCCTGGGTCAGGTGTCAGCCCTGGTCCAATCAGCAGAGGCCGGGAGCGTGATGCTCCCATCCCTGCAGGGCTCAGACGGAGGAAGGAATAAATGAATGAATGCTAACAGGGAGCAGAAGTCTTAAAACAGGAGGAAGTAACAACCCCTGGTTTTATGTTTCACTCAAGCAGCTGTTCTAAATATAATCATCACTAATAATAAAAATGAATATTCATTGCAGATTGGTAAGTGCTGGGCCTGTGCTGAGAGCTTTACACCCATTTTCTCATTTGATCTCCAGCCACAGCCTTGGAGGAGGTGAGCGTGCTTTCACGTCTTACAGGGGAGGACAGGAGACCCTCGGTGCAAAGCGCCCCAGGGCTGCGGCTGGTGAAGAGCAAAGCTGGGACCTGAGGCCCTGCTCGTGGGACTCCAGGTCCTTCTCAGAACCTAAGTGCCCCAAGAGCAGGGACCTCTGTGTCTCGTTCAGAGCTCATCCCCAGTGCCTAGTGCAGTGTCAAGCACGTGGTAGACACCCAATGAATACTTGACCAATAAATGAGCGAATGTGAGATCCCTTCTGCTTCTCCAACATTTTCACAAGGTGGGAGGCTTCCCATGCACCTCGTGCTTACCCAGGCCATGGCTCATGAGCTCAGTTTTCAAAGTAGAGTGCTCCTGGTTTTGAGAGGTCTAATGACTCACCTGGTGCTCCAATGGGCTCCACTGGGCTCCACTGGAACGTGAACTGGGGACCTGGGCTCCTAGAGGATTCTGTATGGTATGCACAGTGTAGACTCTGGGCACAGACAGACCTGGTTCAAGTCCTGGTTCTGCCTTTCCACAGGTGAGTCATGGTGGGTGACTTGCTTACGTGGGTCTCAGTTTCCTTTTCTGTAAAATGGGAATGATGATACTCCTACTTACAGGGCAGCTGTGAGGTTTAAATGAGAAATGGATACAGAGCCGGGGTCCTCAACCTTGGTCCTATCGCCATTTGGTCCAGGTACTTCCTTGCTGTGGCGGCTGTCCTATAGGCTGTCCTATTATAGGATGTGTAACAGCATCCCTGGCCTCTACTCACGATACCAGTAGCATTCTCCACCTCCCCCCAGGTGTGACAACCAGAAATATCTCTAGATGTTGCCAGGGGTCCCCTGGGTGGGCACCGCAGGAGTAGAGCCGTGAGCACAGCGGAGGCGCAGAGAGCGCTGAGGATTGTGATTTACTATCATGATCGTGATGGTGTCTGTGGGCCGGGCCTGTCCGCTACTGCGTCCCTGGCACCCATGCTGGCCTGGCACACAGTAGGTGTTCAGAATCCACTGCCAGTGGCTGCGGTCCCCTCTGCCCAGCTGGATGGACCTCCCTGAAGCCCCTCCTGCAAAAGGAACAGCAGCAGAACCACGTGACTCTGAGGAAGGGACAATTTCATGGAATTCTCAGCCTCTCCCTTTCTCTCTTCTCTCACTCTCGCTCTCCACTGTGGCGTCAGCTGGGCTCCGGCAGAGCTGGTGGCAAAACGACAGGGAGCCAAAGTCTCGGTGCCCTTCGCTCCGGCTTTTATCTGCCTGATTTCATGCAGCCCGAGGCCTGGCTGCCGATCAGCTTGAGAAATGTCCAAACTATATTAAATCATAGGGCATGAGTGAGCAGTAAGAGAACACTTGTCACCCACCTCCAGCCTGTTCCCTGAGGTTCCCGCGTCCCCAGTGCGCGTCCCCAGTGTCTTGGCCCGTCTCATTTCCCCTGCCCTCTTCATCATCACACCTGTGGAACTTGAAGTGATTTTCCCGGAACGAGAGCTGGAGGAGGCTGGGTGTGCTCGTCCCCACGCTGTAGCCAGTGATGGCCAGCACGCCAGCCAGGGAGCCCCCGGCCAGGGCGGTGCAGGGGTACAGAGCACACAGCAGAAACCACTCGTGGAAGATAGCGGATGCTTAGAGTTATTTTCCTCCTTTCCACTTTTATTAATATATTTTAACAGCTTTATTGAGGTATAATGACATACAATAAACTTCCTTTTTTTTTTTTTTTTTTTTTTCCTGGATTCTCAACCACTGCGCCACCAGGGAAGCCCTAAACTTCCATTTTTAAAGTGTGCAATTTGATGAGTTTGACATAGGTATACACACATGAAACCATCCCCACCGTCATAATAGTGAACAAATCCAAATCGTTAACTTTTCTCATGTCCCCTTGGTCATCCCACCGTCCTGCCCTCCCTACTGCCACCTCTGCTGATCTGATTGCTGTCACTATAGATTCGATTTCATTTTCTACAATTTTATATCAATGGAATCCTACCGTATGTGTACTCAGCATAGTTATTTTGAGATTCATCTATGCTGCTGTATGTATCAGTAGTTCATTTCTTTTTAACATTGAATGGTATTCCATTGTATGGATATACAACAATTTGCTGATTCCTTCTCCTGTTAACGGACATTTGAGTTATTTCCAATTCTTGGCTGTTACAAATAAAACTGCTATGAACATTTGTGCACAAGCCTTTGTATGGATATATGCTTTCTTTGGGACAAATACTAAAGAGTGGAATGACTGGATCGTTCGGTAGGTATATGTTTAAGTTTCTAAGAAATGAACATCCTGTTTTCCAAAGTGTATGGCATCAGCATGTAGATTTCAGTTGTTCCACATCCTCACCAGCACTTGGTATAGTGAGTCTTTTTACTTTTAGTCATTCTAATGGGTGTGTAGTGACCCATTATGGTTTTTTTTTTTTTTTTTCCAAGGACTTAGTTTTATTTATTTATTTATTTATTATTATTTTTTGGCTGTGCAGGGTCTTAGTTGCGACATGCGGGATCTTCCGTTGTGGTGCGCGAGCTCAGTAGCTGTGGTGCGAGGGCTTAGTTGTCCCGCAGCATGTGGGATCTTAGTTCCCCGAGCAGGGATCGAACCTGCGTGCCCTGCGTTGGAAGGCAGATTCTCTACCACTGGACCACCAGGGAAGTCCCCCATTATGGTTTTAATGTGCATTTCCCTGATGTCTAATGACATTGAACACCTTTTCATTTGCTTATTTGCCATCCTTATTTTTCTTTTTGGTGATATTTCTGTTCAAATCTTTGGTCATTTTTTAAATTAAGTTATTGTTTTTATTATTAAATTTCCGGAATTTTTATAGATTTTGAATTCAAGTCCTTTATGAAATACATAATTTGCAACTATTTTCTTCGGGTTTGTGGCTTGTCTTTTTATTCTTTTTCGAAGAGCAGACCTTTTAAATGTTGATGAAGTCCAATTTGTTAATTTCCTCTTTTAAGGATGCACTGTTGGTGTCATAGCTAAGAAATCTTTGCCTAACTAAAGGTGATAAATATTTTCTCTTAAGTTTTTTATAGATGAGCAGTAACTTATAGAACTTTTTATAGATGTAGGTTTTGAATTTAGGTCTTGAATTTAGATGTATAATAAATACTGAGCTAGTTTTTGTATATGGTGCGAGGTATAAATTGAATTTTTTTTTTTGCACGTGGACAGCCAATAGTTGAAAAGACTATCCTCTTTCCACTGAATTGCCTTTGCACTTTTGTCAAAAATCAGTTGTCATATATTCTCTGTCTGACTTACTTAGTAAATGATCATCTCTGGTCCACCCATATTGCTGCAAGTGGCATTATTTCATTCCTTTTTGTGGCTGAGTAGTATTTATATATATATATGCTATATGTATATATATGCTATATATATATATATATATATATATAGGTCTATTTCTAGACTTCTGTTCCACTGATCAATTTATCTACCTTTACCAGCACCACACTATTTTAATTATCTAGCCTTACAATAAATGTTGAAGTCAGGTAGTGTTAGTCCTACAATTTTTCTCTTCTTTTTGGCCATTCTAGGTCCTTTGCATTTCCATATGATTTTTCGAATCAATTTACCATTTTCTACAAAAAAAAAGACTGTTAGGATTTTGCTTGTTATTGCATTGAATCTATTCATTACTCTGGGGAGAACTGACATTTTCCAACCAAGAGTATGGAGTTTCTCTCCATTTATTTAGGTCCTCTTCAATTTCTCTCAACAATGTTTTGGAGTTTTCAGAGCTCAAGTTGAATACAGCTTTTGTCAGATTTGTCCCTAAGTATTTCATATTTTTGACGCTATTGTAAATAGTGTTCTAAAATTTTTATTTCTGATTTTCATTGCTACTATATAGAAACACAATTGATTTTCACATATAGATCTTTTATTTTGCAACCTTTCTTAATTTACGTCTTTATTCCAGTAGCTTTTGTTGTAGATTTCATTAGATTTCTACATTGGCAATCATGACATCTATGAATAAAAACAGTTTTACTTCTTCCTTTCCAATTCCTTGCCTCTATTTCTTGTTCTTGCCCTTGGACATTGGCATTCCTTGTTTTCAGGCCTTTGGACTTAGATTAGAAGCTGTATCATTCATACCCTGGCTCTCAGGCCTTTGGGTTTGGACTGGAACTACATTACTGGCTTTCCTGGACCTCCAGCTTAAAGATGGTAAATTGTGAGCCTTCTCAGCCTCAGTAATTGCATGAGACAATCCCCCATCATAAATTTCTTTCTATATATCTATATATATTCTTTTAGTTTTGTTTCTCTAGAGAATCCGAACTAATACATATAAGTATATGATTAATTTTATAAGTACCTATCAAACCATTTTTTAGTGTTAATCTACTATTTTGCGCTCCCACCAGCAATGTCCAAAAGTTCTAGTTGATCTGCTTCCTTGCTAGCAATTGGTATTTTATTTTAGCCATTCTAATAGGTATGTGTTGGTATCTCACTGTGGTTTTAATTTGTATACTTCTAATGGCTAATCATGTCAAACATCTTTCCATGTGCTTATTTGCCACTGTCTATGCTCTTTGGTAAAATCTCTCTATATATCTTTTGCCGACTTTCTAGTTGGATTTTTTTGCTGTTGAGTTTTGAGAGTTCTTTATATATTCCAGACATTAGTCCTTTGTTGGATATGTGGTTTGCCAATATTTTCTCCTACTCTGTAGATTTTCTTTTCATCCTCTTAATGAAGTACTTTGAAGGGCAAAAGTTTTTATTTTGATGAAGTCCAATTTATCAGTTTTTCCTTCTATAGATTGTGCCTTTGGTTTCAAGTCTATGAACTCTTTGTCTAGCCCTAGATCTCAAAGCTTTTCTCCTGTGCTGTTTTCTAAAAGCTTTATAGTTCTACATTTTACATGTAAGCCCACGATCCAAAGTTGAGTTAATGTTTATATAAGGTGTGAGGCTTAGGATGAAGTATTATTTTTGCCTATGGCAGTTCAACTGCTCCAGCACCATTTGTTGAAAGGGCTGTTTTACTCCACTGAATTGCTTTTTTTTTTAAAATAGATCTTTTTGGAGTATAACTGCTTCACAGCACTGCACTAGCCTCTGTCGCACAACAAAGTGAATCAGCCACATGCACATATACGTCCCCATATCCCCTCCCTCTTGAGCCTCCCTCCCACCCTCCCTATCCCACCCGTCTAGGTCTTTGCAAAGCACCGAGCTGATCTCCCTGTGCTATGCTTCTGCTTCCCACTAGCTATTTTACATTTGGTAGTGTATAAATGTCGATGCTACTCTCACTTCTTCCCAGCTTCCCCCTCCCCCCGTGTCCTCAAGTCCATTCTCTATGTCTACATCTTTGTTCCTGTCCTGCCACTAGGTTCATCAGTACCATTTCTTTTTTTTTTTTTTTAAGATTCCATATAGATGCGTTAGCATACGCTATTTGTTTTTCTCTTTCTGACTAACTTCACTCTGTATGACATACTCTAGGTCCATCCACCTCACTACAAATAACTCAATTTTGTTTCTTTTTATGGCTGAGTAATATTCCATTGTATATATGTGCCACATCTTCTTTGTCCATTAGTCTGTTGATGGACATTTAGGTTGCTTCCATGTCCTGGCTATTGTAAACAGAGCTGCGATAAACATTGTGGTACATGACACTTTTTGAATTATGGTTTTCTCGGGGCATATGCCCAGTAGTGGGATTGCTGGGTCATATGGTAGTTCTATTTTTAGTTTTTTAAGGAACCTCCATACTCTTCTCCATAGTGGCTGTATCAACTTACATTCCCACCAACAGTGCAAGAGGGTTCCCTTTTCTCCACACCCTCTCCAGCATTTATTGTTTGTAGATGTTTTCATAATGGTCATTCTGACTGGTGTGAGGTGATACCCATTGTAATTTTGATTTGGAGATTAATCCTTTGTCAGTTGCTTTGTTTGCAAATATTTTCTCCCTTTCTGAGAGTTGTCTTTTCATCTTGTTTATGGCTTCCTTGGCTGTGCAAAAGCTTTTAAGTTTCATTAAGTCCCATTTGTTTATTTTTGTTTTTATTTCCGTTTCTCTAGGAGGTGCACTTATTGAAGAGGCTGTCTTTTCTCCATTGTATATCCTGGCCTCCTTTATGAAAGATAAGGTGACCATATGTGAGTAGGTTTATCTCTGGGCTTTCTATCCTGTTCCATTGATCTATATTTCTGTTTTTGTGCCAGTACCATACTGTCTTGATTATTGTAGCTTTGTAGTATAGTCTGAAGTCAAGGAGCCTGTTTATTCCTATGTATTTTATTCTTTTTGTTGCAGTGGTAAATGGGAGTGTTTCCTTAATTTCTCTTTCAGATTTTTCCAGGGTTGCTTTTAATTGATTGATTGTCTCCTCATTATGGGTCATACATTTCTACTCTGTATGTCTGCTAATCTTTAATTGGATACCATTCTCAATTTTGCCTTGTAGGATGGTTGATATTTTTGTAACCTTATAAATATTCTTGAAACCCACTTAAATTGCCTGGAAACGGTTTGATGCTTTTGGGTCCTGCTCTGAAGCATCGTTAGGTGAGTCCAGAGCATCATTTAGCTTTGGGCTAATTTCTTCCACTACTTAGGCAAGATTCTTCTGAGTACACTACCCAATGCTCTGTGAGTCAGGATATGGGAATAGCGCTGTTCCCGCCCAGTGTGAGCACTGGGCACTGTCCCCTCCAATCCTCTTGAATGGTTCTTTCCTCAGACTCAAGTATTCCCTTCACACATAGATACTGGTTAGTATTCAGCTGAATACTCCAGGAGGACCCTCTGCAGATTCCCAGCATTCTCTCTGTGTAGCTCCCTCCTCCACAGTGCTCTGTCCTGTGAACTCTAGTTTTCTTGTTCTCCCTGGATGCACTGCTCATCATCTCTTCAATTCGTTGTGTCCACCGGCTCCTGGGTTCTGCCTCCCTGTATCCCGAAACTCTCTCATTGTTTTCACTGGAGCAACCACTGACTCACCTCATTCATTCCTGTCTCTTAGGAATCACTGTCTCTCATTGTCTGGAGTTCAGGGTCTTGAAAACTGTGGTTTCATATAGTTTGTTTGTTTGGTTGATTGGTCAGTTATTTCCAGCAGGAAGGTAAGCCCAGAGCCAGTTCCTCCATCCTGGCTAGATGCAAAAGTCTGGCACGTGGGTTTTCCCATGACCATAAAAGGGCAGGGCAGACAACTCTTTTCTTTTCCAGGGCTGAACGAAGTGAATGTCTCAAATCTCCATTCATCTCTGGCCCAAGACCTGGGTTTGCCTTGTGAGAGAGAGTGCGACGTGGAGAACTTGTTCTTGCAAGGCTGTGCCCACCTGTGGGCCCTTTGCTGGGATGCAATTCTTCATTATCACTCTCGATACTGTGGATTTAGCAGTCCACCATCAGTTTCCTCATAGTTTCTCGTGAAAAAGAGACATGGGCACTTTCAATGTACTTTTCAATTGTGAGACACGTGCCCCTTTTTAGAAAGAGTGAAGTATGAAAAAAAAAATCTTTAAAAAAGTGCAGAATTAATAGCCAATGAGTTTGGAGTGTTGACTCCATGCCAGGCCCTGGCTCGGGGCTTTGCAGGCATTATCTCCTTTAATTCTCCCAAAGAGCCTGTGGGGTGGGCACTGGTATGATGCTTATTTCACAGATGATTAAACTGAGGCTCAGAGAGGTGGGGTTTCATGCCCAAGCTCACCCAGCTGATAAGGGGCCGAGTTGGGACTAAAACTCAGGCCTTTTGGGTTCCCCCAAAGTCCAAGATCTTAGGCACTGGGTTGTGTGGCCCCTTAATGCACACACAGGTGCAGAGGTGAGAGCCCCAGGGCAGGAGCAGGTGACCCTGGAGGACCTTGCCCTCCTTTCTTCTTCCCACACCCTCTCTCCTGGCAAACACATGCTGGACTTGGTATCTATCCAGAACCGCCATGTCTCAGACTCATGCTTTCCTCTGTTAAAGTGCCTACCACGGCAGTTGACTGCCACTAGAATTGAGAGAATGCAAAGAAAACATGACTTAAAGAAACAAAAATGATGTTTTAATGTTGTTGTCTTTTTCCTTTAGATGAAGCATGGTTCTCTAAAGCATAGTGGTTTTCTTTTCTTCACTTCAAATAATATGTGTTGTTTTAAATTTATTTTATTTTTATTTTTTGGCCATGCCATGCAGCATGTGGGGCCTTAGTTCCCCGACCTGGGATTGAATCCATACCCCCTGCAGTGGAAGCACCAAGTCTTAACCACTGGACCGCCAGTGAAGTCCCCTAATATGTGTTGTTTTTAATTGAGATTATTAGGAGACTTTATTAGGATCCTGGGATCGCCCCGCCCCCTCCTGTGTCCCCTGGGCCATCAGTCAGGGCAGATGGGGGTCTCATGGGTCACGAGTACGCCCAGGAGAAGGTGGCACCCTCCACTTGCTGGGGTTTTTCCTGGGTGCAGTGTTGATGGTGGAGGGACAGAGCACAAGGGCTGGACTCCTGGGGGGAGACAGAAGTTGCTGGAAGGGTGATGGGAGGCACCAGAAACCCATCCTTCCCTCCCACACTGTGCCCAGTCTGGCTGCTCTGATTCATCGGATGCCATCTGGTACAGGTTCATTGAAGGGCTCTGCTGAGGAGATCACAACTCCCAGGGATGTTTCTAGGGTTTCTTTTTCCCTGCACTGGATCCCATGGGATCCCTTCTTGCTCTGTATTCCCCATATTCTTTAAGAGCATCTGGTTTAGGCATCTCATTTCTCCCCTGGGGAATGAGGCTCAGAGAGGGGCAGTGACATACCCATAGTCACACAGCATGTTGGTGCCAGTTCAAGACAGCCTGGATCTTCTGACTCTGTCATGAGTTTTTCCCTGATGCTGGTGATCAGGTTGATCTAGCCAAGGGCACCTGGTTCCAGGCTGTATGTTGTGGGGACCTGGTGTCAGTGCTGAGAGGGTCTCGGTGCCAAGCGGCTGCTTTTGTCTCATGTCTGGTTTAATTGCTTGGTCTTAGTGATTCCAATTTCAGGAGCATTTTTTGTGTGTGTTTTTATTCTCTCATCTTTCATTGTGCTTTCTTTCTGGGTAATCCAAGGCTTGCAGGCAGCTAACTACGATGTGTACATTCAAATGAAATGCAATAAAACATAATTGAATGTATTTCTTTCATGTTTGAGCAGTGGATTAATCTCCCTGGCACATCCTATTTCCTCTGTGCTCCCTCTGTTTTCATCTGCTTATTTTCCCCCTCTCCCCAGAATCTCTGGGATCTGAACAGCCCTGTGGCTTCTGCTCGTTGGAGTTATACAAATGACCCTGATATTATAGCCTCAGTCTTCATGATAGATAGATGATGTTCCTGGAGCAATGGAGAGGGAGCTACAAGCTGCCAGGTCCACATGGGCCTGGAAAGTCTGCCAGCCTCGGGGGGCGGGGGAGAGGACGGGCGTCTCTGCTGACGATGAGCATTCAGAGTCTCCGTGGGCACGACTGGGGGTCTCATGGATGCACCTGTCACTTACGCAGGGGTCCCTAAGTGACACCCTCATGTCTGCACACACGCTGGGAAAAGGCAGGTCCTTCTTTGTTGCTCTAGAACTGAAGCTGGATGATCGTGATCATGATTTTCAGCCAAAGCAGCCATTGTGAGTCCCCAGTGAGTGGAGAGATTGAACGGGATGTCTTGGATGTGACCATGAACTGAGGGCTCAGCTCAGCCAGGAGACTGGGGCATCGGATGGGGATGAGCAGGAAGGTTTTACTGCCTCAGCTTACTAGTTGTGCGACCTTGGTGAGTGACCCAACCCCCTGAGCCTCAATTTCCCTGTCTGTACTATGGGCATATATCAGTACACTCTACAAGGGGTTGCAGGGAGGAGTAAATGAAATGATGCTTGTAAAATGTCAGCACAGTGCCTGGTACACAGCAGGTCCTGAATTAATGGAGGCTAGTAATGTTCATTCATTCATTCATTCATTCATTCCTTTGTCCAGCCCAGTTTGAGACCCACTGCGTGCTGGGCTGTCTGCCAGGGTGAGGGAGAGAAGAATAAAACCTCCTGTCACCTCCAATAGCTCACGATCTAGTGGTGAGACTGACACAAGCTCTGTAGGAGGGACATCAGCTGGGTCTTCTGGGAACGGAGAAGCGACAAGCACCAAAGGGAATCAGAGAAGACCTGGAAGAGGGGACACTTGAGCTGAAGAGTGTGGTAGATTAGGGACCAGGCCCAGGGCCTGTGGGGACAAATGGAGGGAGGTGAGGCGGGGAAGGTGGGTTGAGCAGACAGCGCTGGGAGCCAAGGATGGTTCAGGAGCAGGGGAGGGATGTGGTCAGAGTGGCGGGTCCTCCCGCAGATGGGAGCCTTGAGTGGAGACCGTGTTCCTCTGGGGATACCATGTCCCTCCTGTCCCTCCTGTCTCTCGGGCCTCCATCTGGGGCTTCCCAGAGTAACTCTCATCCTCTGTCCCCTGACTCGGCCTCAGGGGCTTCTGGCTGGAGACGATGTCCCCTGAGTCCCTGGCTGTGGCTCGGGAGCCCCTGGTCCTCCATCCTTTAGTCCTGTGTCTCTGTTCTGTTTTCCAGGCACCTTCTCTGAACAGAGTGAACTCCACCGATTCTTCTCCCTCCATGCCTTCCTCCCACCAGTATTTCCTGAGCACCTACGATGTGCCAGGCCCTGTTCCGGGGGCTACAGCAGTGAACGAAACAATGACACTCCCCAGCCCTGAGCTCACAGCCCAGTGGGGGCACAGACGGTTCCCAAATAACCTGGAACCTGCCCTGTGACCAGTGTGCCCAGAACGAGGTTCCCAGGGCTCGGGAGCCTGTGCCAGGGTTTGACCTTGACTGGAATGTCAAGGAGGGCTTCCCTGAGGAGGGGACACTTGCACTGAGATCTGAGGGGCGAGGACAGGAAACTCTGGGGAGATGGGGAGGAGGTGTGCTCCAGGCTGTGGGAACAGTGTGTGCAAAGGCCCTGTGGTGGTGTGTGTGGGGGGGTGAATTCAGGCCCTGAGTGGTGGTTCTTCAGGCTGGGCAGAGGTGTGATGGGAAAGGAGGAAGGAGGTAAGGCTGGAGGTGGGGAGTTGGACTGGGCCCTGCTGGACCAGGTTGGCCACGGGGAGCAGCTCTGTCCTCCTCCTGAGAGCACGGGGGGACTGCCAGATCTCAGGAGGTCTGAGTGGATTACTGTGGTGAATCGCTCATTGCAGTCTCTGGTCAGGAGAGGATGGTGGGCAGGAGGTGGGAAAGAGGCTGAGAAAAGGTCCAGATGGGAGATGACGGGAGATGATGGGGTGGGAAGAGGCCATGGAGTTGGAGAGAGAGAATGATGGCAGCGGTCTAGGGAGATGAAACTGGAGGTGGGTTTGATGTGGGCTGCAGGGAGGGAGTGGGAAGGGTCAAGATGCCCAAGGGTTCCTGGTGGAGGCTCCAGCGCAGTCAGGACCTGGGAGCCAGGTTTGGGGGAAGGTCGTGGTCACAGGGGTCACCCGTCTTTGGTCTTTCCCTTCCCCACCTTCTAGGTGTAAGAAGTTTCCTCTTCCCTTTTTTTTTTTTTTTTTTTTTTGCAGTACGCGGGCCTCTCACTGTTGTGGCCTCTCCCGTTGCGGAGCACAGGCTCCGGACGCGCAGGCTCAGCGGCCATGGCTCACGGGCCCAGCCGCTC
>NC_041216.1:12140244-12157892 GCF_002837175.3 Physeter macrocephalus | reverse complement strand
TTATAGTTTTCTGCATACAGGTCTTTTGTCACCTTAGGTAGGTTTATTCCTATGTATTTTATTCTTTTTGTTGCAGTGGTAAATGGGAGTGTTTCCTTAATTTCTCTTTCAGATTTTTCCAGGGTTGCTTTTAATTGATTGATTGTCTCCTCATTATGGGTCATACATTTCTACTCTGTATGTCTGCTAATCTTTAATTGGATACCATTCTCAATTTTGCCTTGTAGGATGGTTGATATTTTTGTAACCTTATAAATATTCTTGAAACCCACTTAAATTGCCTGGAAACGGTTTGATGCTTTTGGGTCCTGCTCTGAAGCATCGTTAGGTGAGTCCAGAGCATCATTTAGCTTTGGGCTAATTTCTTCCACTACTTAGGCAAGATTCTTCTGAGTACACTACCCAATGCTCTGTGAGTCAGGATATGGGAATAGCGCTGTTCCCGCCCAGTGTGAGCACTGGGCACTGTCCCCTCCAATCCTCTTGAATGGTTCTTTCCTCAGACTCAAGTATTCCCTTCACACATAGATACTGGTTAGTATTCAGCTGAATACTCCAGGAGGACCCTCTGCAGATTCCCAGCATTCTCTCTGTGTAGCTCCCTCCTCCACAGTGCTCTGTCCTGTGAACTCTAGTTTTCTTGTTCTCCCTGGATGCACTGCTCATCATCTCTTCAATTCGTTGTGTCCACCGGCTCCTGGGTTCTGCCTCCCTGTATCCCGAAACTCTCTCATTGTTTTCACTGGAGCAACCACTGACTCACCTCATTCATTCCTGTCTCTTAGGAATCACTGTCTCTCATTGTCTGGAGTTCAGGGTCTTGAAAACTGTGGTTTCATATAGTTTGTTTGTTTGGTTGATTGGTCAGTTATTTCCAGCAGGAAGGTAAGCCCAGAGCCAGTTCCTCCATCCTGGCTAGATGCAAAAGTCTGGCACGTGGGTTTTCCCATGACCATAAAAGGGCAGGGCAGACAACTCTTTTCTTTTCCAGGGCTGAACGAAGTGAATGTCTCAAATCTCCATTCATCTCTGGCCCAAGACCTGGGTTTGCCTTGTGAGAGAGAGTGCGACGTGGAGAACTTGTTCTTGCAAGGCTGTGCCCACCTGTGGGCCCTTTGCTGGGATGCAATTCTTCATTATCACTCTCGATACTGTGGATTTAGCAGTCCACCATCAGTTTCCTCATAGTTTCTCGTGAAAAAGAGACATGGGCACTTTCAATGTACTTTTCAATTGTGAGACACGTGCCCCTTTTTAGAAAGAGTGAAGTATGAAAAAAAAAAATCTTTAAAAAAGTGCAGAATTAATAGCCAATGAGTTTGGAGTGTTGACTCCATGCCAGGCCCTGGCTCGGGGCTTTGCAGGCATTATCTCCTTTAATTCTCCCAAAGAGCCTGTGGGGTGGGCACTGGTATGATGCTTATTTCACAGATGATTAAACTGAGGCTCAGAGAGGTGGGGTTTCATGCCCAAGCTCACCCAGCTGATAAGGGGCCGAGTTGGGACTAAAACTCAGGCCTTTTGGGTTCCCCCAAAGTCCAAGATCTTAGGCACTGGGTTGTGTGGCCCCTTAATGCACACACAGGTGCAGAGGTGAGAGCCCCAGGGCAGGAGCAGGTGACCCTGGAGGACCTTGCCCTCCTTTCTTCTTCCCACACCCTCTCTCCTGGCAAACACATGCTGGACTTGGTATCTATCCAGAACCGCCATGTCTCAGACTCATGCTTTCCTCTGTTAAAGTGCCTACCACGGCAGTTGACTGCCACTAGAATTGAGAGAATGCAAAGAAAACATGACTTAAAGAAACAAAAATGATGTTTTAATGTTGTTGTCTTTTTCCTTTAGATGAAGCATGGTTCTCTAAAGCATAGTGGTTTTCTTTTCTTCACTTCAAATAATATGTGTTGTTTTAAATTTATTTTATTTTTATTTTTTGGCCATGCCATGCAGCATGTGGGGCCTTAGTTCCCCGACCTGGGATTGAATCCATACCCCCTGCAGTGGAAGCACCAAGTCTTAACCACTGGACCGCCAGTGAAGTCCCCTAATATGTGTTGTTTTTAATTGAGATTATTAGGAGACTTTATTAGGATCCTGGGATCGCCCCGCCCCCTCCTGTGTCCCCTGGGCCATCAGTCAGGGCAGATGGGGGTCTCATGGGTCACGAGTACGCCCAGGAGAAGGTGGCACCCTCCACTTGCTGGGGTTTTTCCTGGGTGCAGTGTTGATGGTGGAGGGACAGAGCACAAGGGCTGGACTCCTGGGGGGAGACAGAAGTTGCTGGAAGGGTGATGGGAGGCACCAGAAACCCATCCTTCCCTCCCACACTGTGCCCAGTCTGGCTGCTCTGATTCATCGGATGCCATCTGGTACAGGTTCATTGAAGGGCTCTGCTGAGGAGATCACAACTCCCAGGGATGTTTCTAGGGTTTCTTTTTCCCTGCACTGGATCCCATGGGATCCATTCTTGCTCTGTATTCCCCATATTCTTTAAGAGCATCTGGTTTAGGCATCTCATTTCTCCCCTGGGGAATGAGGCTCAGAGAGGGGCAGTGACATACCCATAGTCACACAGCATGTTGGTGCCAGTTCAAGACAGCCTGGATCTTCTGACTCTGTCATGAGTTTTTCCCTGATGCTGGTGATCAGGTTGATCTAGCCAAGGGCACCTGGTTCCAGGCTGTATGTTGTGGGGACCTGGTGTCAGTGCTGAGAGGGTCTCGGTGCCAAGCGGCTGCTTTTGTCTCATGTCTGGTTTAATTGCTTGGTCTTAGTGATTCCAATTTCAGGAGCATTTTTTGTGTGTGTTTTTATTCTCTCATCTTTCATTGTGCTTTCTTTCTGGGTAATCCAAGGCTTGCAGGCAGCTAACTACGATGTGTACATTCAAATGAAATGCAATAAAACATAATTGAATGTATTTCTTTCATGTTTGAGCAGTGGATTAATCTCCCTGGCACATCCTATTTCCTCTGTGCTCCCTCTGTTTTCATCTGCTTATTTTCCCCCTCTCCCCAGAATCTCTGGGATCTGAACAGCCCTGTGGCTTCTGCTCGTTGGAGTTATACAAATGACCCTGATATTATAGCCTCAGTCTTCATGATAGATAGATGATGTTCCTGGAGCAATGGAGAGGGAGCTACAAGCTGCCAGGTCCACATGGGCCTGGAAAGTCTGCCAGCCTCGGGGGGCGGGGGAGAGGACGGGCGTCTCTGCTGACGATGAGCATTCAGAGTCTCCGTGGGCACGACTGGGGGTCTCATGGATGCACCTGTCACTTACGCAGGGGTCCCTAAGTGACACCCTCATGTCTGCACACACGCCCAAAGTCCAAGATCTTAGGCACTGGGTTGTGTGGCCCCTTAATGCACACACAGGTGCAGAGGTGAGAGCCCCAGGGCAGGAGCAGGTGACCCTGGAGGACCTTGCCCTCCTTTCTTCTTCCCACACCCTCTCTCCTGGCAAACACATGCTGGACTTGGTATCTATCCAGAACCGCCATGTCTCAGACTCATGCTTTCCTCTGTTAAAGTGCCTACCACGGCAGTTGACTGCCACTAGAATTGAGAGAATGCAAAGAAAACATGACTTAAAGAAACAAAAATGATGTTTTAATGTTGTTGTCTTTTTCCTTTAGATGAAGCATGGTTCTCTAAAGCATAGTGGTTTTCTTTTCTTCACTTCAAATAATATGTGTTGTTTTAAATTTATTTTATTTTTATTTTTTGGCCATGCCATGCAGCATGTGGGGCCTTAGTTCCCCGACCTGGGATTGAATCCATACCCCCTGCAGTGGAAGCACCAAGTCTTAACCACTGGACCGCCAGTGAAGTCCCCTAATATGTGTTGTTTTTAATTGAGATTATTAGGAGACTTTATTAGGATCCTGGGATCGCCCCGCCCCCTCCTGTGTCCCCTGGGCCATCAGTCAGGGCAGATGGGGGTCTCATGGGTCACGAGTACGCCCAGGAGAAGGTGGCACCCTCCACTTGCTGGGGTTTTTCCTGGGTGCAGTGTTGATGGTGGAGGGACAGAGCACAAGGGCTGGACTCCTGGGGGGAGACAGAAGTTGCTGGAAGGGTGATGGGAGGCACCAGAAACCCATCCTTCCCTCCCACACTGTGCCCAGTCTGGCTGCTCTGATTCATCGGATGCCATCTGGTACAGGTTCATTGAAGGGCTCTGCTGAGGAGATCACAACTCTCAGGGATGTCTCTAGGGTTTCTTTTTCCCTGCACTGGATCCCATGGGATCCATTCTTGCTCTGTATTCCCCATATTCTTTAAGAGCATCTGGTTTAGGCATCTCATTTCTCCCCTGGGGAATGAGGCTCAGAGAGGGGCAGTGACATACCCATAGTCACACAGCATGTTGGTGCCAGTTCAAGACAGCCTGGATCTTCTGACTCTGTCATGAGTTTTTCCCTGATGCTGGTGATCAGGTTGATCTAGCCAAGGGCACCTGGTTCCAGGCTGTATGTTGTGGGGACCTGGTGTCAGTGCTGAGAGGGTCTCGGTGCCAAGCGGCTGCTTTTGTCTCATGTCTGGTTTAATTGCTTGGTCTTAGTGATTCCAATTTCAGGAGCATTTTTTGTGTGTGTTTTTATTCTCTCATCTTTCATTGTGCTTTCTTTCTGGGTAATCCAAGGCTTGCAGGCAGCTAACTACGATGTGTACATTCAAATGAAATGCAATAAAACATAATTGAATGTATTTCTTTCATGTTTGAGCAGTGGATTAATCTCCCTGGCACATCCTATTTCCTCTGTGCTCCCTCTGTTTTCATCTGCTTATTTTCCCCCTCTCCCCAGAATCTCTGGGATCTGAACAGCCCTGTGGCTTCTGCTCGTTGGAGTTATACAAATGACCCTGATATTATAGCCTCAGTCTTCATGATAGATAGATGATGTTCCTGGAGCAATGGAGAGGGAGCTACAAGCTGCCAGGTCCACATGGGCCTGGAAAGTCTGCCAGCCTCGGGGGGCGGGGGAGAGGACGGGCGTCTCTGCTGACGATGAGCATTCAGAGTCTCCGTGGGCACGACTGGGGGTCTCATGGATGCACCTGTCACTTACGCAGGGGTCCCTAAGTGACACCCTCATGTCTGCACACACGCTGGGAAAAGGCAGGTCCTTCTTTGTTGCTCTAGAACTGAAGCTGGATGATCGTGATCATGATTTTCAGCCAAAGCAGCCATTGTGAGTCCCCAGTGAGTGGAGAGATTGAACGGGATGTCTTGGATGTGACCATGAACTGAGGGCTCAGCTCAGCCAGGAGACTGGGGCATCGGATGGGGATGAGCAGGAAGGTTTTACTGCCTCAGCTTACTAGTTGTGCGACCTTGGTGAGTGACCCAACCCCCTGAGCCTCAATTTCCCTGTCTGTACTATGGGCATATATCAGTACACTCTACAAGGGGTTGCAGGGAGGAGTAAATGAAATGATGCTTGTAAAATGTCAGCATAGTGTCTGGTACACAGCAGGTCCTGAATTAATGGAGGCTAGTAATGTTCATTCATCCATTTACTCATTCACTCATTCATTCATCCATCCAGCCCACTTTGACATCTACTGTGTGCCAGGCTATGTGCCAGGCATCAGGGCAAGAAGAATAAAACCTCCTGTAGCCTCCAATAGCTCACGATCTAGTGGTGAGACTGACACAAGCTCTGTAGGAGGGACATCAGCTGCGTCTTCTGGGAACGGAGGAGGGTCAAGCAGCAAAGGGAATCAGAGAAGACCTGGAAGAGGTGACACCTGAGCTGAAGAAAGTGGTAGATTAGGGACCAGGCCCAGGGCCCGTGGGGACAAATGGAGGGAGGTGAGGCGGGGAAGGTGGGTTGAGCAGGCAGTGCTGGGAGCCATGGATGGTTCGGGAGCAGGGGAGGGATGTGGTCAGAGTGGCGGGTCCTCCCGCAGATGGGAGCCTTGAGTGGAGACCGTGTTCCTCTGGGGAGACTGTGTCTCTCCTGGACCTCCTGCCTCTCGGGCCTCCATCTGGGGCTTCCCAGAGTGACTCTTATCCTCTGTCCTCTGACGCGGCCTCAGGGGCTTCTGGCTGGAAATGACATACCCTGAGTCCTCAGCTGTGGGTCGGGGGCCCCTGGTCCTCCCTCCTTTCATCCTGTGTTGCTGTTTTGTTTTCCAGTCACCTTCTCTGAACAGGGTGAATTCCACCGATTCTTCTCCCTCCATGCCTTCCTCCCACCAGTATTTCCTGAGCACCTACGATGTGCCAGGCCCTGTTCCGGGGGCTACAGCAGTGAACGAAACAATGACACTCCCCGGCCCTGAGCTCACAGCCCAGTGGGGGCACAGTCCCCAAATAGCCTGGAGCCTGCCCTGTGACCAGTGTGCCCAGGATGAGGTTCCCGGGGCTCTGGAGCCTGTGCCAGGGTTTGACCTTGGAAGGAAGGTCAAGAGGGCTTCCCTGAGGAGATCTGAGGGGTGAGGAGGGGAAACTCTGGGGTCATGGGGAAGAGGTATGCTCCAGGCCATGGGAACAGCATGTGCAAAGGCCCTGTGTTGGGGGAGAGGGGGTGATGAATTCAAGGCCTGAGTGGTGGTGCCTGAGGCTGGGTGGAGACTTGGTGCAGCTCATACAAGCCTACGTGTCAGCCTGTGACTCTCCTGTTTAATAGGCCTGGAGATGCGGAGGTGGGAGGTGGGCGGCGCTGGGGCCCCACCTGGCACCACCATAGGACAGGATGATGTTGAAGCTGAATTTACCAGGGAAGGGGCCAGGGCTATGGTCACCGTCCAGCTCCAAAGTCATCCTCCTGCTAGGGGACAGCCAGGGCAGGGTCTGCCCAGCTTGGAACATTGCCAAGTTGCAAAGGAAGGTCAGGACCATTGGCTAAAGTACTACTTTTTTGCCTGTTACTCTATCTCCATTTCCTTCCTCAACTCTCCAAGCTGCTGGTTCCCAGAACACTTGCTGTTCCTCAAACACGCCTCACCCTTCATACAAGCTGTGTCCTGGGCCAGGAACCACCCACTGACCCACTCTCTCCACCATGAGCCCAGGGGCTAATCCCACCTTCCCTCTGGGCCCAGATTCAGTTACACCTCCTCCAGGAAGACTTCCAGGACGCCCCATCCCTCTCCTTCCTCTGAAGTCCTGTGTCCCCAGCCTAGATACCACCTGTTTTTAGGCACCAACCTCTTTCCTGGCCAGGTATGGGCCTGACTTACTTCTACCTACCATGGCTCCATACAATGGACAGTGAGGTCACCACAGGCCTCTGGACCCAGCTCAGGGCTGTGGTCCCGAGTATACCACGCTGGGCCAGTCCTGGGCAGGATCGGTGCCCACCCCTCACCCCTCCCCTGCTCCCCTGCCATGCGCCAAGCTCCTGGCAGGCCTCCCATGAGCCCCGGTGGGTATAACACACACCCAGGTCCAGCATCTGTGATACCTGGAGTCTGCGCTCCTCAGGGTCTGTGGGTTAAAATGCGCCCTTCCTGTGGTTTGCAGACCCCCTGATGCTCTGATTGTGGGAATTTGGGAGTCTAAGGTGCTCTGGCTCTGGTTCTGTGACTCAGGGAACCTGAGGGGGTGGGACAATGGATGCTAAGAGCCTGTGGTTTAATGAGCTCGATTCAGCTCGCTTTAGGACTTTAGGAGTCTGAGAGTTAAGAGGCCATCAGAACGGCTGGGCACCGATGGGCAGGGCTGGGCGTGGTTGGAGCCCACCACAGGTGCGGGAGGAGCTTCAGGTTTAAGGGTTTGGGGGCAGGGCCCACCACAGCCTCCAGCTGAGGGCTCTGCACTGGCTCCACCCTGGCTGCCCCTGTGGAATCGGTTTATTACAGTTCCCGACAGCTAAAGTGCCCGCTTAATCCATCCAGCGTGGAGCGCAGCCCAGTGAAACCTGACTGCCTTCCCCGTCCCCACCACTTGCTCTCCATTCATCACGCGGCAGGGTTAGAATGGGGTGGTCACATGGACGGGGAGCACTGACCCTGCACCCCCAGACCCCGAGGGTCAGAGCCGGTAAGCGGGGGGGGCGAAGAGGGCCCTTCTCCAGCAGGAGGGGGTCTCTGAGGGTCAGCCTGGGAGGTGGACAGGCCTGTGTCCCGTGTCAGACCTGTGGCCCAGAAGCCAGGAGGGGAATGAGGAAGTAGCCCAGGTGCGAGCGGGCAGGGCAAGAGCAAATCGCGGGCATTGTCCCCTGGCCCTTAGAGCAGCTGGGTTGCTCTGGCCGGCAGGACCTGCTCCCGAGCTACTCAGGGTCACCCACTTGCCCCACCCTCATGTCCAGGGCTCCCTGCCCCCTGCCCATGGCTCTGACTTCTGCTTCCCGCCGTCATCCTCAAAACTGAAGACCACCTCCAGGGACCCCCTGTGTGAACCATTCATCCATTCAACTCACGGCTCTGTTGGGCCCACTGCATGCCAGGCTCCGGTGATAGGTATACACTGCTAGCGGAAAGATATTCATTCATTCACTCGTTCATTCATTCAACAAACTCTCATTGAGCACCTACAAACATGTAGGCACCGAGGAAACCGTGATGAACACAAATAGACGAAGCGCCTGCCCTCATGGCACTCACACCAGTGACTCCTCCTGCCCCTGGAGGGAGGGGTGCAGACCTCACGTGTGTGGCAGGCCCTCCCTCCAGGACAAAGGGCCGTGACTTTGGCCTCTGGACAGGATGAGGCCCCCAGGCCCCAGCTGACCCCAGCCCGTCTCCTCCACAACCTCCCCGCTGGTGCCTTCCTGCAGTGGTCCAGGGCCTGTGGCCACCCCCAAACCTGGGCTCTGCTCTAAAGGACACAGTTCCAGGCTTGACACAATGCCGGTGGCAGCCGGTGTCTAGCGTCCGGCATGCTCGAGGGCCTCAGGTGGATGGTCGCGCTTATTCCTCAAGACCCCACAGGGTTGCAAAGCAGGGAGGGTGACAGGAGAACACATGTGAAAGCCCTGGGACTGCGTTGGTGCAAAGACACCCTCTATGAGGGAGACCCTGAGGCCCAGGGTGGTTGAGCGTCTTGCCCATGTCACGGAGCGAGCCATCGGAAGTGCTGGGACCTGGCCCAGCTCGGTCTGCCTCCTTGGTCCTGCTGTTTAGCCTTCGACTCTCCTGCCCACAGTGGAGGTGGGGGTCAGCTGGCTTCACGATCAGGGGGCCCAGGGCTGAGCTCCATCCTTTACCAATGATGTGACCTTGGGCAAGTTGCTGGACCTCTTTGGGCCTCAGTTTCCTCCTCTGTAAAATGGGGATAACACCACTTCCGTCTCAAGATGCCTGGGAAATCACAGATCAACCCCTTGAAAGTCTCTGGCACTTTTTGATCAAAGTCATTGAGAAACTAACCCACCTCCTTGCTTCTTCCTTTCCTCCCTCCCTCTCTTCCTTCCATGAGACAGGAAGGTAACAAGACCAAACCCTGCACACCTGTGTCTAATGTGTCCATAGGCACACTTAAAAGGGCCCCGACATGTGGGCGGGGTGACACCATCACCCATGCCCGTGTCCACCCCACGCCAGCCTCTCAGAGCCCAGGGCAGCCCAGGCCTCTTCCCTGCTTGGAGGCTCCCAGAAGATTGAAACATGAAGAAATGCTATGACAGAATCACAGACACTGGGGTAGAACTCAAATATTTACATAGTACAAATTAACACTTTCGTCAATAAACACACGATGCATTGTAATTGTGTGATTCACCAGACAACCACAGGATTTAGGAAGAAGCACATTCCTGCCACGTGAGAGGCAGTGGATGGGAGCTGGGACACATGCTGGAGGCTGTTAGTGGGGCTTCGCCTTCTTTCCGCCTGTCCCTATGGCCCTATTTTAGAGACAGCTTCAGGAGATCACATTGGAGGCCTTGAAGGATGTGAGGTATAGGGTCCTCCCCCGTGGGGCCCTGCACACACGTGTGCACACACATACACACGATCACACACGTGTGCCCATGCACACCCTTGATGGGAGGCAGGGGATCTGACATGTGCAGACAGGCTGTTTTTAGAGATGGAGACACTATGTCATTCTTGTCATTTCTGAAGACACAGAAAAATGACGGTGTTTGGGTGGGGGAGGGAAGCTGCCATGGGGAATATCCCAGAGGTATTTCTGCAAACTCTGCCTTAGGAGGGGGGCCCAGGCCCTCTCCCAAGGGTCTGCGAGGTGGGTCAGGAAAGGGGGAGACTACTTCTTGAGGTCCTACTGTGTGCCAGGCTGCACACAGGTCTCGCATCTGTGATTCATGGAACCTGCAGCTGCCCACGGGGTAAATGGCATCAAGGCCATTGTCTTCTACGGATGAGGAAACTGAGTTAATTGGCTAATGCTGGATCTTATATGTCCACTCTGGTAACCTCTTTATTGATGCTTTCAAAGGAGGAAAGATGTTTTTACTGTTCCCCCTCCTGGTCCTCTACCTGACTCTGAGGGAAGCAGGAGGATAAGGGCTGTTCTGGGCTGAGGCTCTGGCCTCCACGCCTTCCCCCACCACGTACTTGCTGATTACTGCCTCACTGGACCTTTCCAGGCACCAGGAATGCAAGGCATCAGTGGGAAAAAGAACAACAAAAAAAGGCTCATCAGTTTTGCCAAAAAAACCCTCTCTGGATAACCCACAGTATGTCAAGCGCTTAACAGATAAAATGAGTCTTATTTCATACCTTGATCTTATTTGCTGGATAAATAAATTGTATCAAACTTCTTGAAGCCAACTGTCAAAGTAAGGCATGTCGGGGGAGAAAGATCTCTTATTCTGATGGCAAAATTCATTTGATTTGATTCTTTAATCCAGTTTCCCTGCAAAACCCTGAGCTGAAATTTTACAGCCTGTTCACCCTAAATGGTTTTCCTCACTTCTCCCGCCACCTCCTCTCCTGGTGGCCCGTCCTCCATCTCTTACAAAATAATGCAGCAAAGAATTGCCGCTGAAGTAATGATAACCATTTGGTTGCTCGCAACAATTTTTTGGGGGAAAATGACAGAGCACAAAGCCCGTCTTTCTGGCTTGGGGAAGCAGGCGCTGGCTGTCAAAGGCTCCCTCAGCCCAGGGAAGTGACTGCGCAAGGGGTAGGTGGGATTTCCAACCTGATGTCTGTGTCAGCAGGATGGAGAGGCAGGGGGACATCTGGGAAGAAGACACAGCCTCATTTCCCTGAAGAATCTTTTCCTCTAATCCCTGCTCTCCACCCTGCACCTTCTTCCACCTCTAATCTCCATGTAACTTCCAGAGCCTTACCTTGTATTTGTAAAGCACTTTCACATCCACTACGTTCACTTAATCCTTAATTTACCCCTTCCCTCATTCATCCATGTTACTCAGCTCATGGCAATCGGGGCTCACTGTGGGGTTATGACCCATGTGGAGCTCTGGGGGTCAGATGCAACAAGGTAAACATTCACCTCCAGAAGTCCAGAGTCTGATATGGGAGAGAGACAGAGATGTAGATGAATAGCCCTGACTCTGTGTGTTGAAGGTTATGTGAGACATGGGCTGGGCACACAGTAGGTGCTTCCATCAGTTGGGATGTGTTGGGTATCAAGTAACAGAAAATGCAACAGCAGTGGCTCAAGTTATTGAGACGTGAAATGATTGAGCACAAAAAGATATCTGGAGGGAGGTAGTTCTGGGGTTGGTAGATACTCAGTGATGTCAAAAAACCAAGGTCTTTCCTTTTACCTAGTTATCCTCATTGACCATTCTTGCCTTTTTCCTTAGCTTATTGGCTCATGGTTGCAATATGGCTGCCACAGCTCCAAACATCATGTCTCACACAATAACATTCAAGTTGAGAAGAAGGGTGTGGAGTAAAGCAGAAAAAATATTTCCCAGAAGCAATCCCTCCACCAGCAGATTTTCCTTTACATCTCAGTGACCATCTCTGGGTCACACTCCAACCCCTGAAACAATCTCTGGAGAATGGGGTTGGGGTAACAGGCTTGGCGTCACCCCTGGGCTGGGGAGACCTATTACTGCAGAACAAACCGAGGGCTCTGCAAGTGAAGAAAGGAGGGGTGGGCTGCTGGGCAGGCAGCCACGAGCATCCGCCACCTTCTCATCAATGCTCTTGACGGAGTGTCCTGGGTCGCGTGGGGTCTGGGGTGGTGGCCCAGCCGGGGCCCTGGGGGCAGAAAGCTCTGCTCTGAGCCTCTGCTCCCTGCAGGCTGTGTGATCCAGGAGGTACTTGACCCACCTGAGGCACAGCCTCCCCCTGTGGAGAGGGGGCCAGAACAGCACCTGCCGTGTAGGGCGCTTGTGAAGGGGACATGGGGTTGGCTGTGCAGGCGCCTGGCCCAGGGGGGTGTCAGCAGCCAGGAGCCATCGCAGCCATTATCCCCATTTGTGAAATGGGCCCATGTGCCTTCTCTGTCACAGTCCTGGGGTGACAACAGCAGGGGCATCAGTTCACAGAAGTGAGTACTTCCTGCGTCTGCTGGGTGCACTTCACTTGCACATACTCCCTTAATCCTCACAGCCACCCCTCGAGGAGGGAGCTGCTTTCATCCCCATTTTACAGCTGAGGAAACTGAGGCTCAAGGGCGACCCCAGGTGAGTGAGGGCAGCTGGGGCTCCAGCTCTGACCCCCTGCAGGGCCCTGGGTGGAGCCACAGGCAGGTGCTCAGGTAACCCCTCCCCCCTCAACTGTCACGTGGTCCAGGCTGGTGGCTGGGGCTGACCTCTCTCCTGACCCTGCTCTCTGTCCTTCTGGAGCTCCAGGACTCCAGGACCTGCCTGTGGTGTGGGGAGATTTGCCCACCGTCCCCGCTGCCCCTCGTCCCCAGGATGACGAATGGACACGTTCCGTGTCCTGGGTGATGGGGGACACATGACCATCAGGCTAGGGTCCCTGTGTCTTGGTCGTAAATTGGCAACTTGCATCCTTGGGGAAACAATGTACACTTATGCAGAACATAAGCATATGTTAATGATGGATAATTACAGTCCGTATTTATAGATTTATCAAAATATGCGAAACCATTCTGACAATTATATACCTAGAGCACATCGCATTTAATAACTGCACACAAAGCTCCTGGCCAGCACCGTGATGCAAGCTCGGGCACCGAGTGTGAAATGAAACTGCAGCCCAGCCCTGTGGGGGGCCTTGTCTGTCTCCCCTCTGTGAGCTGGAAGGAGCAGGGCCACATATGGGGGCGTCTGTTGTTCCTTCCTACCCCGAATCCCCTTTCTTCTGTTGAACTGTCCCCCGACTCTAGCTGCTTCTCCTGGAGCCACTCACTGTGGTGTCCCCACCCTGGACCTCAGTGACTGGTAGAGGTGGGCACCTTGGGGGTCAAGCCCAGACAGAATTCTTCCGGGGATTTTACACTTAGGTGCAGACAGAGGCTGCTTCCTCTTCCTTTTGGGCTCAATAGATGGAGAGATGGCTGGGTCCTTCTCGCTTCCCACCCACCTAACCCCATTGCTCTTTAGAAGAGAGAAATGAGGCTGATTCATGGACAGAATCATAGAATCAGCGCTGGAAAGAAGGGGGGCGGGGGAAGGGGAAGGAGAGGTGGGAGATCTGATACCCTCTCCGTCCTGCAATCTTGCATCGCCCAGGGAGTTGAGCTAACACGTTCCTTCTTCTGCTTCAGTCTGAGCTGTCATTTGCAACCAAAATGTCCCGTTGAGTATACATATGCAGAGCTGCGTTGATGGGGCACTTACTCGGTTGTAGCTGCAGGTGACTTTGTTTCACCACCTCAGCCCTGCTGTGGGGTGGGTGCTGTCATCATCGCGCTGTTTTACAGACAAGTAAACAGAAACAGAGGGCAGAGGCACTTGCCCCACGTCTCCATGGTTTCGAAGTGATGGAGCTGGGACCGGGCCCGAGCATCCCTACGCTGAAGGCCCGACGTGCACTGGGTGCTTAATAACAGCCGTTGGCTTGAACAGCCAGCGTGCAGCACAGCTGGAAGGCCCGGAGGTGGGGAAGTGGTCCCAGAGATGGAGACACTAACCTCAGTCCGGAGGGAAGAGGAGGGGCTCCTGACAAGAGGATGGGGAAGGAAGGGTATGCCTGGCAGAGGGCACAGCATGGTCAAAGGCTCAGAGGGTGCAGGAGTGTGGTGCTCTGGGGCACTGAGTGACACTCTGTCCTTTAAAAAAGCACATCGCAGGTATGGCTTTCTTAACCTTCATCCTGATCTGCAGAGTGCAGGGGGGAATCAGTGGCCCTCTTGATGCATGAGGAGAGTACAGCTCAGAGAGGGATGGGGCTTGCTGAAGTCCCCGCATCCAGGAGGGTCAGGGTCAGAATTCGAACCCAGGGCTTTGGGTTCAAAGACCATGACCTGCCCTGAACTGGGCCCTTCTGTGAGGCCTCAGGGGACTCCCAGTTCCTTCCTTGTGCCCCTCCTGGGACTCCTGCCCCCAGGCTCTGTGAGTATTCAGGCCTCTGGCTGCGCAGGGCCCAGCGTCCGGCGCCCAGGGGCTCTGGGTGGGGCAGCCAGGGCAGGAGGGCAGGCTGTGTCCAGCCTCCACCTGAATCCTTCCAGACGGTGACCCTGGTCTGCCCTGCTGCCCCCCATCAGAGCACCTTCCTCCATCCTGGGGGCCCCAAGGGCCGTGTCTCCTCTCGCTCCTCATGGGCCTATGTGTCCCAGCTGGCCCTGAGTGAGTCTTCAGCTCTGCCCTCCTTCGTTCACTCATTCCTTCACCGGCGTGCAATGCCGGAGCCCTGCTCTCTGCCAGCTGTGCAGGGCCCCAGGGCTGGGAAGCTTTTGTGCAGGGCCAGGGACCAAAGGGTCCCATAATCACATCGAAATTGCAAATGGGATCGTGACTCTGAAGGGAACGTTCTGCACCCACCCAGGCCAGGTGCTCAGGTGGCTTCTTCTGGAGGTCACGGCTGTAGGCGGGTCTGGAGGGTGAGCTGGGGACTCAGGGGAGGGGCAGAGGCCATCCCCAGGAGCAGAGGGAACAGCACGCGTGAAGGCCTTGGGGACTTGGGGCGCCTGAGCCAGACAAGCTGTGTGAGGATGGAGAGGCTCGGTGGGGTGGGGGAGGGGCAGACGGGCGGGCCTGGTGCACAGGCTCCAGAGGGAGGGGGGGATATCTGGCTGCCCCAGGGAGGAGTGAGGGGGAGGCAGTGAAGGCCCCAACACCCGGCTCTGGGCAGAGACCCCTGTTTTAGGGGGCTGGGGCCCCAAAAGTGTGAGGGGCAGGGCGTGGCAGCTCTGTCTCACTGGAGAGAGTTCTCAAATGTTGACCCGAGATGGTCTCAGGGGCCCGGGATGAGGTCCGCCGGCTGCCTGTCTAACGGGAGGTCCGAGGCTCAGGAACCGATGCCCCGAACAGCAGGCTCAGGTCTCCCGGCCCTGCCCTGTGCAGAGACACCCAAAGGCTACCTAACGCCTGCCAGAAAAGTTCCAGCGCCTTTTGCTGATGCCAGCGCTCAGGGCCCCAGGCCTGGGCCTCGCCTCACGGCCGCCCGCCCCACGCGGGAGTTCCTGGCTGAACAGCGGACGAACGTGGATGGGCGGATATAAAACAGAAGGTGCCCCCAGAACCCCTGGGCCAGGCCTGTGCAGCTCTCTGCGGATTCACAGTCTTCCCTGAGACTGCCGCTACCCCTGCCCCACCCCGACGTCACAGTAGTGAAATGGAGGCTCCCGGGCTCCTAGGGCGAGGATGTCAACTCCCATCTCTTCATCCGAGGCCATAGCAGCCGCTGTCTCAGCCTCTGAAGCTTCATCGTCTATGCAATGGTTCATCTGTTCAAGAATATTTACTGTGCCCTGACTCCGAGCCAAGCCCATTGCTGCAGCTCAGGATGTGCAGGGACAAACCTGACCGGCCCTGCTGGCGGGGGCCTGTGTGGAGCGTGCTCTAGAGGCCTCAGGTGATTCCAATGAGAAGTAAGAGGTCTGCAGGTTTCAGAAGAGCCCTTCTAGCCCTGACTTTATGTCTATCATCTATCTATCTATCTATCTATCTATCTATCTATCTACTCATCATCTATCTATCATCCATCATCCATCATCTATCTAAATCTGCAGCCACATCTCTCAGTTACAACGAGGTGCATGGCGTTGTGCTCTGCACTGTTCACCCATCACACCATTTAGGACCCACCGACTCCATGAAGGAAGCCTCCAGTCTCCCTGCTTTCTAGACGCCGTGAATGAGTGGTCCCAGTGCTAATAAGCAGCAGAGGTGAGAGTAAATCTGAGTCTCTTCCCTAGCCTTCATCTCACACTGCTTCCTCCTCTCAGTGCTCCAGAGGCTGCCATGCTTTTTTTTTAAAATTTTGTTTTATTTATTTTTTATACAGCAGGTTCTTATCAGTTATCTGTTTCACATATATCAGCGTACATATGTCAATCCCAATCTCCCAATTCATCCCACCACCTCCCCTTCTATTTCCCCCCTTTGTGTCCATACATTTGTTCTCCGCATCTGTGTCTCTATTTCTGCCTTGCAAACCGGTTCATCTGTACCGTTTTTCTAGATTCCACATATATGCGTTAATATACGATATTTGTTTTTCTCTTTCTGACTTACTTCACTCTGTATGACAGTCTCTGGGTCCATCCACGTCTCTACAAATGACCCAATTTCGTTCCTTTTTATGGCTGAGTAATATTCCATTGTATATATGCGCCACATCTTCTTTATCCATTCATCTGTCGATGGGCACTTGGGTTGCTTCCATGACCTGGCTATTGCAAATAGTGCTGCAATGAACATTGCGGCACTGGGGTGCAATTGGGGTGCACGTGTCTTTTTTTTTTAACATCTTTTTTGGAGTATAACTGTTTTACAATGGTGTGTTAGTTTCTGCTTTACAACAAAGTGAATCAGTTATACATATACATATGTTCCCATATCTCTTCTCTCTTGCATCTCCCTCCCTCCCACACACCCTATCCCACCCCTCTAGGTGGTCACAAAGCACTGAGCTGATCTCTCTGTGCTCCTTAAAAAACTACAAATAGAACTACCATACGACCCCGTGATCCCACTACTGGGCATATACCCTGAGAAAACCATAATTCAAAAAGAGTCATGTACCAAAATGTTCATTGCAGCTCTATTTACAATAGCCAGGACATGGAAGTAACCTAAGTGTCCATCGACAGATGAATGGATAAAGAAGATGTGGCACATATATACAATGGAATATTACTCAGCCATAAAAAGAAATGAAACTGAGTTATTTGTAATGAGGTGGATAGACCTGGAGTCTGTCATACAGAGTGAAGTAAGTCAGAAGGAGAAAAACAAATACTGCATGTGTCTTTTTGAATTATGATTTTCTCTGGGTATATGCCCAGTAGTAGGATTGCTGGGTCATATGGCAATTCTATTTTTACTTTTCCAAGGAACCTCCATACTGTTCTCTATCGTGACTGTATCAACTTACCTACCCACCAACAGTGCAAGAGGGTTCCCTTTTCTCCACACCCTCTCCAGCATTCGTTGTTTGTAGATTTTCTGATGATGCCCATTCTAACTGGTGTGAGGTGATACCTCATTGTAGTTTTGATTTGCATTTCTCTAATAATTAGTGATGTTGAGCAGCTTTTCATGTGCTTCTTGGCCATCTGTATGTCTTCTTTGGAGAAATGTCTATTTAGGTCTTCTGCCCATTGTTGGATTGGGTTGTTTGTTTCTTTAATATTGAGCTGCATGAACTGTTTATGTATTTTGGAGATTAATCCTTTGT
>NC_041216.1:12139115-12139629 GCF_002837175.3 Physeter macrocephalus | reverse complement strand
CTTCTTCTTTTCCAATTTGTATTCCTTTTATTTCTTTTTCTTCTCTTATTGCCGTGGCTAGGACTTCCAAAGCTATGTTGAATAATAGTGGTGAGAGTGGATATCCTTGTCTTGTTCCTGATCTTAGAGGAAATGCTTTCAGTTTTTCACCATTGAGAATGATGTGTGCTGTGTGTTTCTTGTATATAGCCTTTATTATGTTGAGGTAGGTTCCCTCTAGGCCCACTTTCTGGAGAGTTTTTATGATAAATGGGTGTTGAGTTTTGTCAGAAGCTTTTCCTGCATCTGCTGAGATGATCATATGGTTTTTATTATTCAATTTGTTAATGTGGTGTATCACATTGATTGATTTGCTTATACTGAAGAATGTTTGCATCCCTGGGATAAATCCCACTTAATCACGGTGTATGATCCTTTTAATGTGTTGTTGGACTCTGTTTGCTAGTATTTTGTTGAAGATTTTTGCATCTATGTTCATCAGTGATATTGGCCTGTAGTTTTCTTTCTTTGTGAC
>NC_041216.1:12094778-12139089 GCF_002837175.3 Physeter macrocephalus | reverse complement strand
AGTGTTTGATAGAATTCACCTGTGAAGCCATCTGGTCCTGGACTTTTGTTTGTTGGAAGATTTTTAATCACAGTTTCAAATTCATTACTTGTGATTGGTCTGTTCTTATTTTCTATTTTTTCCTGGTTCAATCTTGGAAGGTTATACCTTTCTAAGAATTTGTCCATTTCTTCCAGGTGATCCATTTTATTTGCATAGAGTTGCTTGTAGTAGTCTCTTATGATGCTTTGTATTTCTGCGGTGTCCATTGTAACTTCTCTTTTTTTCATTTCTAATTTTATTGATTTGTGAACTTTCCCTGTTTTTCTTGATAAGTCTGGCTAAAGGTTTATGAATTTTGTTTATCTTCTCAAAAGCCAGCTTTTAGTTTTATTGATCTTTGCTATTGTTTTCGTAGTTTCTATTTCATTTATTTCTGCTCTGATCTTTACGATTTCTTTCCTTCTACTAACTTTGGGTTTTGTTGTTCTTCTTTCTCTGGTTCCTTTAGGTGTAAGGTTAAATTGTTTATTTGAGATGTTTCTTGAACCAATCTCCACCATGCTGTTTCTAATGTCCTGTGATGCTAATGTCCTGAGGGTCCAGAAGTGTTCCTTCAAAATGTCCTGTTCGGTATCCCTTAGATTATGATTGTGACATTTATCTTAAGCTCTGCATTGATAAGCGCCAATGATTGTAACCTTTCATTATCCAACTTTGCTTAACATGCTCTGATTCTAATCTTCTGTGAGTGTAGCTTTCAGTGAAACTATGAAAAGACACTCTGTCCCCAGTACACACAGCCAGTGCCCCCAGCCTGAGCCCTCCTGCTTCCCTTCGAATCCCATCCAAACCATCTTCAGCTGCTCCCTTCTCCAGGGCCCACTTCAGACTTTCTGAGTTTATGGCTGTCACATAATGGTATTAGCCATGACACTGGTAATTAGAACAATTATGCTGGGCCATAAACTTCCACAGGATTTAGGACTGACAGTGAGTTTCTGGAACTGAGGTGGCTGCCAGCCACCCTGGCTGTGCCCGACAGTCTCTACCTGGAGTACAGGGCTAGTCACAGTCACAAACTGATGCTGCCCCTCTGGAGCAGTGCTGCCTGTGCACCTGGGCCCCTGCAGGGGCAAAGGCCCCCATCTTGACATTGGGCATCAAGCCCTCGGCGCAGTAAAGGCCAACACTCAATAGAGCAGGAAGAGCAGGGACTGAGGAGCAGACTGCTGCGGTTCAAGGCCCAACTCTGGTACTTCTGAGCTGTGTGACCTCGGATGAGTTTCTAAACCTCTCTGTGCTTCAGTATCTTCATCTGTAAAATTGGGGGATAGCAACAGTGCCTCCTTCATAGGATTGTTAGCTGATTAAGTGAACTCATGCACATGAAGGGCTGAGCACCAGGCCTGGCACAGAGTCAGCTCTTATTATTCCAGGCCCTGAGGGAGTGCTGGCATTGAGGGCCTCTAAAGATCTCCCCTTCTGCCACCACTGCACTCAGAGATGAGAAACTGAGGCCAAGAGACACTAAATTAAACGTTTGAGAACAAGACAGTAGATGACCTGCTAAATTATGCAGGGAGGACAATTAGAGAACAAAACGATCTGTAATAAAGGACTAATTGGGCAGGACAGATGCTCGGTGCGCCCAGAGCCTGAGATGCAGCCTGGGATGGGGACGGCCTTGCAGCACCCAGCACTCTTGATAATAACATTGAGTTTTCTTTTGCTATAACTCATACTTACTGTAAAACACTGAGAATGTGCAAAATGTATGTAAAGCACTGGCATCTCACCTCCAAAGACAGTAGCTGATGCTTTTCCTCATTCTTTTTCTATTTATATATAAGTACATATTTTCACAATCGATTTCCCATTGGTGTGACTGTGTTCTGATCACTTCCTATTCCCACCATCAGTGAGGGAGGGATCCTCCATCCTAAGCAGAATGAAGTGGCTTAACCCACAACACCTGTCCCCGGACAGCAGTTTCTTAGTCACCTATACTTGCAGCCTAGGGGAGGAGGATGCTGCCTGCCATGCAGGGCCACACTAGGCTTGCACTTGGGAGCAGACTGAACCAGCAGGTGCAGTGGGAGGCAGGCTTTGTAGCAGCAAGAGGGTGAGGTGCCTCCTGGTTCCTGGGGAGGATGTGGTTGGTTTGATCGAATAACTCCACCCTGGCTGGCAGCTGAAGCCTATTAGACGAGGACCTGATGGAGCACGGGCTGCTCCAGCTGATAGGGGAACTAGCTGGATCGGGGAAGCTTTTCTGTTGGTGGGGGCATATCTGGTAGGAGCAGGGGAACTCTGGGTGGGCCTTTGAGGTCCTGTGAAGGTCAAAGAGGTCGAGGCAACACATGAAAACTTAGGGCTTACAGACTGTCCGGATGAGCCGGGGGGGGTGGCCTGATAACCTCCTCCCCCTCCTGAAACAATAAAGCTTGTGTCACATGCCCACTGAGGTCAGTGGGGAGGGATTTGCTCATCGCAGACCCCCAGGGATTCAGACTTATGGAAGCACCATGGTCTTAGGATGCTGGCATTCCCACATGTACCTCCATGGCCACTCTAGGAGGGAGAAGGGATGGGAATTTGAACCCTGGGTGTGAAATGCTCCCTCCTGGAATCAATACTCCCCACCTCTATTCACCTCTATTCACATCTACTTGGCCAAAGCAAGTCTCACGGTCAGGCCTGACGTGAAAGCCACGGGATGTGCCGTTCTCCTGGGGGTGGGGTGGGGCAGGGGAGGACGGGGTGCTGATGAACCCCAGCTGTGTCCTCCACATGCTGCACATATAGATTTGGGTCTTTCTTATCTGTAACTCTGATCTGACCAGTTTTCCATTTTATTATATATTTTTGGAAATACAGTTGACTCTTGAACAACATTGGTTTAAATTGTGCGGGTCCACTTATACATGGATAATTTTTGATAGTAAATACTACAGTGCTACAGGGTCCATTGTTGGTTGAATCTGCGGATGCTGAGGAACCGAGGATATGGAGGCCCAGACTGTAAGTTATACATGGATTAACCACCACGCTGTTCAGGGGTCAACTGTAGTTCATTTAATTAATGTCCCATAATTTATTTAACTAAACTCCCATTTAAACATTTTGGATGATTCCAATTATTTAGCTCATAAATAAGACTGCTACAGAATTCATTCTTGAATATTTCTCCTCTAAGGGGATGCCGGGTGAAATAGTATGAAGTTTTAAGAGTCAGCAATGCTTAATATTTATGGAGAGACAACCTCAGCTCCTGTTAGCTCGGCCTTCACGTGACCCCCACATCTGGGATCTTCCCCTGCTGCTCAGCCTTTCACCCTGGCCCGCCACCATCACGCCTGCACCGGTGCAGTGGGCTCCTGCCTGGTCCCTGCCTCTGCCCTGGCCCTGCTCCCGTCACTCTCCAGGCAGAGCCGGGTGACCCTGTGAGACTCGGGGCGGGGCCACCCCTGCTCTGCTCCACGCCCCGCGGCTCCTGCCTCACGGGGACACAGTCCATGCTGACAGTGGCCTCGGGCCCTGCATCTCCTCTCCATCCCCCCAGCCCATCCCCCTCACTCACTTCCCTCCATCCTTCCTGGACCAGGAGCCCTGGGCCTGCTCCTCCTCAAGACCTGGCCCTTGCCCTTCCCTCTGGCTGGATCTTCTTCCCGTGTCTACCCGGCTCCCTCCCCGTCCTCCTTCAGGTCTTTGTGCCAGTGTCACCTGCTCTGACAGGCCTTCCCTGACCCCCCTGTTTACAAATGTGACCTCCAACACCATCCACCCCCTCCCCGCTGCCTTTTACTCCTGGCTCTCACCGTTGGCTTCCACACTGCAGTTCACCGTTAACGCTGGGGTGTCTCCTCTTTCTAGAACCTGAGCTTCTCCCTGTTGCCGAGACAGGGCCCCCCAGGTGGCCTCTGGTGGACATTTGCTGAGGAAGTGAGCGCCCTGAGCGCTGGCTCTGTTCCCTGTGTAAGACGCTGTCCTCAATGATATGTTGTCCCTTATTTGTCACAGCAGCTCTATGGAGCGGCTTCTAGGGACACCCCTATTCTCACAGGAGGTCACAGGCCTGGCTCAGGAGCTGCCCGGCGTCACACAGATGCCGAGGGCTGGGGCCGGGGCTCCCAGCTGACTTGTCAGGATCCAGAATGGGGCTCTCAGTGCTTCTGAGACGGCTCTCACGCAGGTGTGGTGCTGCTCTGGGACCTTCCAGAAAGAGCATGGATGCTGAGTGGTGTGTGAGGTGACCTCACCTGGCCACTGCAAGCACTGAGGGTCTTGCTAAGTCCTGGGGAGAAATGGATCCTCAGTGAGATTCCATTTGCATCTCTTCTTCCCATTCTGAGCTCTGAGATGCTCAGTATTTGGGTTGCACGAACCCCAGGTGACCAGGACACGCCCTGACAGCTCTCCATCCCCTGTTCTCCCCTCTCAGATCGGCTCATCCAACCTCAATGGCTTCCTCATCACCAGCCACCAGGGACCCCAGACCTCTCTGTCCTTATCCCAGGATAAGGGATAAGTCGCTACACCCGGGGAGACCCAAAGCACTGTTCCTGCAGGTGCACAGGTAGCTGGAGGGATGGTGCTGGTGGGAGCTAGGCCAGGTGAGCCTTCTTGGGAGCAGGGAAGAGGCGCTCCCTGGTGGTCAGGTTACGAGAAGGAGTCTCTTGCCCTGGGCTGACGCGGCACTGGCTGCATTTGTAAACATTTTGTCTCCCAACACGTCTACCTCCCAAATATCACTGATATCATTGATACCAATATGCTATCAATATTTCTTCCCTACCCACTGCTTCTCCGCCACATCCAGGCGAGGCCGCCATCACTGCTCACCAGCACCCCTGCTGCAGCCTCCATCCACTTGGCCTGGGGCTTCCACTCTCTCCCCTTCGACCACCCATTCTCCACACGGCCGCTAGAGGGAGCTTTAAAAGCATGATTTAGTACTCTGGGCTGGCTTCCTGTGGACTTGTCCCAAAGTCCCTCCATTCACTGGGCATTTACCAGACACATTTGCAGGAAAGCAAATAGGCATTTATTGAGCAACTATTGTGTGCTGGTGACCTCAGTTTATCCTTTCAACAATCCCTTCTTACAGTCAAGGAGGTCAGGGCTCATGGCTCAGGGCTGAGGTCCCACAGCACCTGCTCCGGTTCTCTTGGCCACCCAGTGAGGGTCTGACCAGTGACACTTGTCATCCATACCTGTCTCCCCAGTACAGGGGGCTCCAACTCTGTTCAGGGGACAGTATATTATTGTTACTGCTGCTGCTGTAATTGCCATAACAACCACACCCCAGAAACAACACTGGCAGCTACACTTCCTTGTGTAGCTGGCACTGTCACTATCTGCTCCTATAATGACCTTTGACACGTAGTAACTGTGCAAGGCAGGACTTGGCCCTGGAGACAGACATGCATCTTCAACACTAAGGATTTTTCCAGGGTACCGGTGAGCTGGGTCTGGCCCATCACTTTGCTGGGCTCAGATACAAGGGTGCGTGATGTCCAAGAAAGGCAGGAGGGCCATGTGTGCAGGTGAATAAGAAGCTGAGCAAACCTGGCCGCAGAAGGAAGCATGAGACAGAAGAGCAGAGGAGCCAAGATGAAACCCACCGGAAGAGGGGGTGGACAGGGCTGCCGGGTGTCCTCGTTCCAGGCCTGAGTCAGATCCGAGTTCACTAAGGTCTGCAGGACCCCCAGGATCCAGTCTCCTCCCCCCTCCCCCTTTTTCTTTTGCTTAAACTAGACAGTGTTTTCTGTTTCACACAAGGAGCCCTGACTCAATGCCAAGGAAACCTGTTTATTTTTAAAATCTGCATTGAAAAAAGCTTCATTTCTAACAATGAATGTCTCTCTTGGAGAGCCCTCATAAATAACAGAAAGGAATTTTTGCAAACCGTTATGAAAATTAAGCGTGCAATCTGGGAACACACTTGTTTAACAAGTGATAATTAACTGCTGACAATATAATTTCAGCATGTTTATCATTACGAAGTAATGAAAGCGATCCTTGCGCTGGGGAGTCCGGTCTCATCTACAGAGCTCAGCCCCTCTGTGGATGGATGCAGAATTAGGGCCGAGCATCCGCTGCTCCCTACCAGCTGGGATTTGGACCCCAGAAGTGACATTAGTATTTCATATCCCTGGGATTTCTGGGCTCCACAGACTCCTGGCAAATCCCAGAATGCGGCTGAGGCAGCCACTCTCTCACTAAGGGACTGCCCTCTCCTCTGGGTGTCCCCAGCCCTGAAGGTGCCTGGAACCAGAGCAGGGACTGGGCACCGACTGCAGCTTTGTTGGGGGGGACTCTCATATCTGCAGCCCCTGCCAGACCTTGGGTCCTGCAGGGGCCCTAGCCCATCCTGCATTTGACAGGGGAGGAAACTGAGGCTCAGAAAGGTGGAGTCACTTGCTCAAGGCTACACAGCCAGGAGAGGGGCCAGATGGGGATGTGAACTCTGACCTGCCTGACCCCCCAAGACTGTGCCACCCCACCCTACATCCAACTCTTTCTCTAGTGAACTCAACTGCTCTGTGCCTCAGTTTCCTCATCTGTATAACGAGGGTAATACTAGTACTCTCCTTAGGAGGGCTTTTGAGGATGAAAAAACTGATATGTACACTGTACACACACACACACACACACACACACACACACACACAGCACTTGGCTTAGGGCCTGGCACAAAGTAAGCCCTCAATGCGTGTTAGCTAAAATGCTTATTAATTATTATTAATAATATTACTAATAATAATATCAACAAAATACTGCTATTAGTATCAATTAATCATATAAATAATATTATAATAATATCAACAGTATACTGATATACTAGGCAAACTTCTTTCCTCCAACCCATGGGTCAGTTGGCTCTGGCCCTTTAATCAGAGCTGTATCTCTATGGGACTCTGTCCAGACCTCCAACATCCATTTATGAAGGACACTGAAAGGGACCTGTGACGCTGAGCATAGGCTTAGGAGTTGCTTCCTGGGTCTTGAAGGTCTGAGTCCTCTGAGGACAGGCATGTCCATTTTCCGCTGATTGCTGTCACAAAAGCCCCAGTTCTCTGACCCAAACTCGGCTCTGGCCAAACAAGACATGTTGGGACATTCTTGTCCCCATTTCCATCCCCTGAGTCTAGGTGTCCCCAGAACTTACAGTCCCCCTCCCCCTCCCCCATCACACCAGCTACACAGAACCACCCGCTGTCCCAGAACATTCCACACCTATACCATCTCCAGCCTTTGCATTTACTGGTTTCTCTACGTAGAAAGTCTTCCCTCACTTCCCACCTGGTGGAATGAATGTTCTGAGGACCAACTCAAACATTTTCTTCTCTTTTTTTTTTGCGGTACGTGGGCCTCTCACTGTTGCGGCCTCTCCCGTTGCAGAGCACAGGCTCCGGACGCGCAGGCTCAGCGGCCATGGCTCCGCGGCATGTGGGATCTTCCCGGACCGGGGCACGAACCCGTGTCCCCTGCATCGGCAGGCGGACTCCCAACCACTGCGCCACCAGGGAAGCCCAAACATTTCCTTCTTGATGACACCTTGAACCCAGATCTGTCTGCCCTGACTGAGCACAGAGCAGAGGCTCCTGGCCTTGTCCTGAGCATCACTCTGTGCTCAGCTTGGCGCACCTGCCCATGTTGTCTCAGTCTTCAGGGCACCCTGCCAGCTGGGCTTCATTATCTCTATTTTCCAGCTGAGACTCAGGGAAGAGAACTGACTTACCTAAATGAACACATCTAGAAAGCACCAGAGCCCAAATGGAGACCCAGGTATTGATATAGCCCCAGGCGACCTCCTTTCCATGTTGGGCTCATGTGAATCCAGATCATTTCTTCCCTAAAGGCAGCAGGGTGTGGTGCCCTGTGAGTTTGCACTCATATTTGTCACTGATCCAGGCCTCAGATACAGAAGTTCTGGACACTACCCAGGTGCATAGGCAAAGGAACAGACACACAAACACATCCATGTGGATACCGGCATGTTCCCAAAGATGTTAATGAACACATCTGCTGTACTCCAAATTTGTGTCTACATTCAGCCCCATTTGCTGAGCCCTGATTTATAAACCCACCTGCCTCCTGGACCCCTGCTCCTGATACCACATGGGATCCTCAGACTCAGTCCAGATGGGGCCACGGTGGGTGGGGCAGGGGACAGACAGACCCATCTCAGAGACTGGCTTCTAACTCCTTCCCCTGAAAACCTTCCCTCGATGAACCCTAGAAGCATTTGATCAAATATAGCAAAAAGGACAGGGACATCCCTATGGAGTGGAGAGGAACTGACAACCAGGGTGGCAAGTGTATGAACTGGGGTAGCAGCTGCCATGCTGGGGGTGGGAGTGAGACTGTGAGTCTTGGTAACTTGAGGGCTCAGGCATAACATTCTCACAGGGCAAACAAGGCCTCGTGCCCATGGGTGCCCAGAATTTGGATATTTGGTCCCCATATAGAGCTGGGACATTTGAAGAGCTATACCCTCAGTGAAAGAGTGTATTAGAAAAAAATTCCATTAGGAGGAAATTCCATTGCAGGGAAGCATGTCTGTCTCTGTCTGGACCCTGGGTCGAGCAACAACAAAGGGTTCTCTGGGGAATTTGTAAATAGACCTGCACCTCCCTTGGGCTGAGGGTTTTAATTTACCCCATAAGTTTGATTTCTGAACCTAGAAGCCGAGGAACTAATCCATAACTGGTGCCAGGCTGATGATACTTCTGAAGCATCTGAAGTAGCCAATCCAGAATAGTTCAGTGGGCCACACCCTTTACTCAGGCTGTACAGGATTCCCACAGATAAGGCCCCAATGAAGAGGAGCTCAAAAACGAAAATTCGAAGACCAGTGAAGAATGGACATAATGCATGAGAAGTAGCAGACAAAAAAGAATAGGAAGAGAATCTAAAGAACCTCAGATAATAGAATGATTCCAAGGGAAACTCTAAAAGATAAGTATGTTTAAAATAAAGACGTAAAGGAAAGAAGCAAAATCATTCTGGGGGAGGGATGAATAGGTGGTTCACAGAGGACTTTGGGGGCAATGAAAATATTTGTGTGCTATTATAATAGTGAATACCTGTGATTATACGTTTGTCCAAACCCATAGAATGTACAACACTAAGAACCCTAATGTAAACTCTGGAATTTGATGTTTATTATTTGTCACTGTAGGTTCATCAAAGGTACCACTCTAGGAGGGGGGGCATTGACAACAAAGGAGGCTACACGTGTGGGGGGTGGAGCAGAGGGGATACGGGAAATATCTTTACTTTCCTCTCACTTTTGCTGTGAACCTAAAACTGGTCTTAAAAAACTAAGTCTTTATAAAACCATAAGAATGGAACCAAATACTATGAAAAAGGGAGCAGGCATATTGGAAAAGAAAATATTTCCCTAAAAATGAAATATATAATCTTTGAAATAAAAGCTCAATGAATGAATAAAGTAGCAGATGAGGCAAAGCTAGGAAGAAAATAAGTAAACAGGAATGTATACAGAAGGAAATTATCCAGAATATAGATCAGAAAAGTAAATTGGTGGAAAATATAAAAGTGAGATTAAGAGATATTAGACTGGAATAATATGACCCATCATACATGAAATAGGGTTCTAGAATACAAGAAAACAAGGAATAAAACAGGAAATAATCAAATCAATACGAACCTAGAATTTTCCAGAATTAATTTATGGAAAGATGATTTTCAGATTCAAGAAGCCCTATGAATCCTAAGAAGCCCTTGAAAAAAATCTATGTTTATATCTAGACCTAGATCTACTTCTTGATCTACTGATACCTATATCTATACCTGTATCTACATCAATGGAAATTGATAAACTACAACTACAAACATAATGCTGAGAAGAAAGAAAAAAACAGACACAAATGAGAACATACTGTATAATTCCATTTATAAAAAGTTCTGAAACAGAAAAAACTAATCTATAATGCTAGAACTGGTTAGAACTGGTGGAATGGTAGTGAATGGAAGGGAGCATGAGGGACCACTGGATATACATTAAAAACAAATTTACATTTTATAAAAGGCAACCAGAGAAAGAAGAGATCAGTTGAGAAAGACAGATAGACATCTGACTACTCCATGGTGACAACAGAGACCAGAAAACACTGGAATACTATTTTTGGTGCCAAGTGGAATAACTACCAAAGGAGAATTTTAGTTCTAGGTAAACGATCACTCAAAATTGATAAAGAAAAAAAGATATTTCAGATTAAAAACTGAGAGGATTTACCAGATCTTACTAAAAGAATGAATAAAAGGTCACTTCAGAAAGAAAGACATTGAGCTTAAAAGGAAGGGATAGGATGAAAGCAGGAAAAGCATGTAGAAATATTTGTGTACTTGGGATAAATCTAATTGCTTATTGCCTATATGAAACAAGAGGAAAACTGACAACAATAATAGTAAGAACTAAGTTGGGAGAAGTAGAAAAAGAAGGTGGAATCATAGCACTAGATAAAATCAACATTAAGAAGGTAGATTAGAATTAAGGTATTTGATGATCTTGGTGTTGTTCAAAGGGAGGGCAGAGATGTTGATTAGCTTTAAATTGTATTAAGTCTAAATAAGTACACATTTCATTTTAAGGTAATTAATAAATGGAGAGAAAGAGAGTAAAGACTTTTGCAACCAATAGAAGCAGAAAGGTAATGA
Organism: Physeter macrocephalus; assembly: GCF_002837175.3. Classification (NCBI taxonomy): domain Eukaryota; kingdom Metazoa; phylum Chordata; class Mammalia; order Artiodactyla; family Physeteridae; genus Physeter; species Physeter macrocephalus. Next base: position 12,128,418 of record NC_041216.1, on the reverse strand, counting down.
AGGATATTTGATCTATACAATGGACAGAAGCAAATGAGTCAAAAAGAAAACAAAGGAAGACGCAAAGGAGAAAATCGGGGTGGATAGAAAGCACAGGAAAGATGAAAGGATCCGACTCTGCTAGCTGTCATCTTGTGATTTTAGTTAATGACTCCACTCTGCTGAGTCTTGTTTTCCTCACCAGCAAACTGGAGACCACGGCATGTTTTGTTAAGGGTTCTGATCGCACATCCACCGAAGGGCTGCCAGGAGGATCAATGCAGCGAGCACCAAAGGTGGGGAAGCTAGCACTGTGATCCTAGATGCTCTATGCCAGGCATGTCCCATGTGTGTCCCGAGCACCATCTCGCTTCCCCTCCCAACAGCCCCACAAGGCAGGTACCGCCATCATCACCACTTTGCTGGTGAGGACACAGCCTCGGTGGCGAGAGGCTTGCTGAGGTCACACAGCTGGGGAATGGCCGAGCCTGGACACACACTCGGGTCCTCTAACCCTGAAGCCACTTGTTGACTCAGACCGTGCAGCTGATGTCACCTCTCTGGGCTTCGGTTTCCTAATTTGTGCATTGTGGGCGCGCAGGGTGGTTGTGAGGCTGGGCAGAGATGAAGCACGTGAACCCTCAGCACGTTCCCAGCACGGGTGGGTGACAGGTCAATAAGTGCTGTTATCGCCTGCATCGTACAGACAAGGGACCAGGGGCTGAGACAGGCCGGAGTTGGCACGACCTCCTGGTCTGATCTGACTCATAGGATCAGGGCCCCAGCTGGAGTGTGAGCCCCAGGCTGGGGCCTGGGGCTCCTCGTTCCACAGACTTACACCAGGGCCGGTCTGGGCAATGGGCGAGTGAGTGAATGAGTGAAGGAAGGAAGGAAGGGTCCTTGGTCCTTCTCCATGCACCCATTATTCCCATAAGAGTGTTCTTCACACCCAGAAGCCTCCCTAGCAGAAAGCAGCTCTGAGATGCCTCAAGGCTGCAGGACTTGGGCAGGTGCTTCATTAGAACACACAAGGCCTTCTGACATCGAGCTTGATTTTTCTCCTTCCCACTGATCACCACTTGACACGTACTACGACTTCATCCCTATGGCGTGTGCCCCCCAGCATAACGCCAGCTCCCTGGAGCAGGGAATTTGGTCCCAGCTGGGTCTCACCTGGCAGGTGTGTAGGAAGGTGACATCATTTGACCTTGAAGTGACATCACCTCTCTGAGCCTCGGTTTCCTCATCTGCAGGATGGGAGGATGGTGCCCCCTGCAGCACTTGTAGGGATGCAACGAGACTCTGCCCAACCTGTCCTCAGTGCAGGGGACACAGGCAGGGGCAAGGGGCTTCCCTTCGCCTCTTTGCAACCAGGGACCTTGCGTAAGAAATGGATTTTTATGGACATCGCAGTGTGAGCATCTTCTTTTTTCTTTTTTCCTTTGATGATAAAGCTTTCTGCAGTGGAGCTTTATTTTATCAGAAGAATAAGAGATTATCAAATTAGCTAAGCAGTCCAACAAGGAGGTTTCCAAAGGGACAAAGGAAGGAAGCATCTCTCCCAAGACGACCTCTGCTTTATCTTTATTCTTCCCTTAGTCGATAACAGCAACAACCATGGTTTGAATGTTTGCAGTGTCCCAGGTGCTGTGCTCTTGTACCCAAGTTCTTTCATTTATACCCGAGAGAGAGGCACCATCTCCCACTTAAGAAATTACAAGATGGGGTTTGGAAAGTGTGGTGAAACCTGCTTGAGGACGTGGATGAGCTGAGACTCAAATCTGGGTCGGTCTGTCTGACTTTGAAGCCCCTGGTTCTTTGCTCCTTAAATATCCAGAAACTTCCAGTCCTTTCATTATCAAATAATCTTCCCTAACAGGAGTCATTGCATCGTGTGACAAGGATTTTTTTTTTTTTTAAGAAGATGTTGGGGGTAGGAGTTTATTAATTAATTAATTTATTTTTGATGTGTTGGGTCTTCGTTTCTGTGCGAGGGCTTTCTCTAGTTGTGGCAAGCGGGGGCCACTCTTCATCGCGGTGCGCGGGCCTCTCCCTGTCGCGGCCTCTCCCGTTGCGGAGCACAGGCTCGGTAGTTGTGGCTCACGGGCCTTGTTGCTCCGCGGCATGTGGGATCCTCCCAGACCAGGGCTCGAACCTGTGTCCCCTGCATTAGCAGGCAGATTCTCAACCACTGCCCCACCAGGGAAGCCCGACAAGGATGTTTTAAATGTCCATGTTCAATTGTGTAGAAGGAAACGATCTCATTTCATGGGAGTCACTGTTGCCTATTTCTCCTTTCATTTTTGTAACTTCTTCCTCTGTCTCCAAGGGCAATTTGTGAAGATCAAGAACAAACTGAAGAATGTAGCAAATATAAGAGGATTCTCAGCTGCCTCTCTGGCCACCTGTTGTTCTCCAACCCAGAGGCAGCCTGGGGGTGTCCTTGGCATCCTGGAAAGCTGAGCAGGGATCCCTTGGTCCAGTTCCCAGGGCACCTGCTAGGGCTGCCCCTGTGAGGCTGGACTTGCTGCGGGAGAGCAGGGGGCGTGGAGGAGTCCCGCCAGAACAGCCCTGCCAGGCAGAGCCCATGAAGGTGACCGGCCAGATGGTCACTTGGTCTCTGTGCTCAACACTATCAGCTGAGCTGGGAGACAGGTAGGTCCTGGAACTGGTGGGGGTCCTACAGGTGACATACCCCAAGGTAACTTGTGGTCACGGATTACCTGGGCTGACCAGGGATCCCCTCCAGGTTCCTGATCCCCTGGACGAAGGTGCCGCTCAGCTCAGCTGCACGGAACTCACTGCTGTGCTCTCCCCACCTGCTCCTCGTTCCTGATAGCGGGGAGTCCGCACTCCTCCCCACGGAGTTCAGGCCTCTGTGATCGGCTCGGCCTCCCTCTTCGGCTGCTCTTCTCCTCCTGCCCCCTGCCTCGACCAGTTCCATCAGGGCTGATTGGGGGAGGGGTTGGCTGTCACCCAAATGGTCAGGGGGGTCAGACACAGACAAGGGGACGAGGGACTGTCCATCACACCTGCAGGCAGGACCTCGTCAGGTGCGGTTTCCAACACCTTAGACAGAAAGAGACAGTTTGAGTGAGATGGACTCTTCAGGGAAGCAGACGTCTGGAAGCAGGAAGAAATTCCAGAATCACAGGTGCAAATACAGAGTATTCAATCCACACGCTGGACAGCAGGGGCGGCATCCAGGTCATTGTCAGGGACCTGGATCCTCCATCCAGCCCCTCCACGCCATCCAGGTGCTCATGGGGAACTTCGCAGGTCTCCTCCCCATCCCTGTGGGCGGTCAGACCACGTGCTGACCTCTTATCAATGCCGGCGCCCGGTCAGGGTCATCGCGGGGACCCGGAGACACGTTAGCCCTCATGCACTTTGATCAGGGCAGAGCCCCAGCCCCGCATCAAAACCCATTGATTCTCACTCTGTGCACCAGTTTCCATACTTTCAGGCCCACCAGGTACTAGAGGCAGCGCACAGGGAATGGGGGAGTGGCCGAGACGGGCAGACGCAGGCCGAGCCCAGGGAAGGAGTGACACCTGGGAGAGCGTCAGTGACAGGGCCACCGTGAGAAGCTCCGCGAGCGTGTGGTGAGTGGCCGCCTGCTCATCAAACCTCGTGGTTCTGAAAGGGACTGAAGTGGCTTCTCAAACCCACACTGCGCAGCAAGATCCATGCGTTCCTCTCCCAGAGTTCGCTGAGCACCTACTGTGTGCAGGCCCTGCGCTGGGAGCTGAGCGCGTGCTGAGGACCAGATGGGTCCCGCCCTCAGTCAGGTGGGGGAGAAACGCTGGTCCAGAGGAGACCCCGTTACCCCTTGATGAGGATGTTCCTGAGCTGTGGGGAAACAGTTGGGGGGTGACTAACTCTGAGCCTGACCTGGGTCTGGAGTGAGAGCTCCCCGGTAACCCGGGGAGTTTGGGCATTTGGAGACCATCTTCACTTCTCAGCGGAGCTGACCAGATGGAGGGAGGGACTTGCTTGACATCCTGGATCCGGGTCTCCCCAAACCTGAGCTCTGTCCCCAGAATCACCTGGCCTCGGGGTCTCAGGGGACAATCACGGTGACAATGCCAACCCCCTTCCTCATTCCCAAGCCACATAGAAAACTGTCCCATGCAGACAGTAATTACAACTCCAGAGGCTAATTTGTAAGGAGATAGTGGAAAGGTGTTATTTAAATAGTGATTATTAAACTCATGCTGGGGATTTGCTACATAATAGGTAATTATCTGTGACCTAATTGTGAAAACACTATAGTCAATTCCATCTGGCTCTTTCCGCTTAACCCAGGGTTTATTCTGGGGAGTGACCCAGTCCGTTGCATCATAGATATCGGCTTAAAAATGTTTCTATTAAATCCACACTGAAGTCACTTTTGGAAATTTCTCTGAGAACATGTTGATTTTCTAAGATCTTGGCCCCCGGTGTCTGAGTGGAGACGCTGTCTCAGACTTGAGAGGCTTTTGCCGTACAAATTACTTCCCCCTCATGTGCAGCCAGAACATATCAAATCATTTATGCCTTTAAACATTTATATAATTATTTATCTGCTTATTGTTTCTTAGACTTTTATGTCCATTCATTCAGTTTTTTGTCATTCATTTATTGGTCTGTCACTGGTTTCTTCACATGCTCATTTATGTGTTACTTCATTCCTTCATTCTACTCCCATGCGTGTCCTTTCATCCACTCGTCCGCCCTTCCATTGTCCATTTGGGCCCCCAGCTCCTCACACGGTCACCAGGGATTTCTTCTTACATCCTTTCTCTCCTTGGTTCATTCATTTGCTCACTCCTGATGGTTCTCATTCATTCATCACTTCGTTCATGCATTTATTCCATGATTCTTTGGTTCATTCATTTACTCAACAGTTCATGTGTTTTCTAATAAATTCATTCATCCACAACACATCATTTGACAAAATTCACTACTTTATTACTGTACTCTATGTATTGGATGTCCCTGCCACCGCCATCCCCCCAGCATATTCACCGCATCTCAGTAGAAAGGGACCTGTTATTATTATTATTATCGTAAAATGTAAAACACACACAGAGGAAAGCATACACGTCGTAAATCTACAGCTCAAAGAGCTCCCAGTAACTGAACACACCATTGGGATATGAGCGCCCACCCAGGAACCTGTCTGTGCTCTTCTCTCTCTCTCAGTTGTCATCTTAGTTTTGGGTCCCGTGTTAGCAGAGCTTAAGGCTTCAATGACTGCAATTAAGTTGGGAGGTGAAAAGAAACACTTGGGGGAGGAGGGGAAGTGAGCCAGGGGAGGGAAGCCCTCCAAAAAAGCCTGTGTTCAAACCAGGAGGCAGTGCTGCATACATGTGCACACGAAAGTGCCCCCATCAGAACAGCTGGCTGCGTATTTACACACCAGCTACCTCGCCGTTGGTTGCCTTAGGTCGAAGGCTCTTCCCAGGGCTGGGGCATTAATGCTGGGACAAGCAAGTTCTGCCACACAGGGTACTGGGGTAGGATTTGGTGATCAAAAAACACCCCTTGGGCAAAGAAACTCAGGGGCTGATGGTTGGAAGTTGGTCCTGGACTGAAGTAGTAAAGGCAGGACTTTCAACGGTAGCCCGTCAGCAGGGTCACCAGTCCCACGACCTCTCCACTCCCTGCCTGTTTACCATCCTCCATCCCACCTTCACTTGGACTTATTGTCACGTTCGACTCAGAAGGATCCTTAGACACAAACAGGCCTGAGGGCTCTATTTTATGCATTGGGGAAACTGAGCCCAGAGAGTGGAAGCAAAAGGTTCCAGATCACTCGGTCAGCTGTGCGAGGACCCAAGCCCCACCCAGGCCTCTGCTCAGCTTGAGGTGACCTCTGACCTCACTTCTGAATTCTCTGCCAGAAACATTCACCAAGAACAAAACCAGCAAACGGAAGCTGCTGCCTTGAAAAAGCCAGAGGCTGATTTGCTCTCGGGGCGGGGGGGGGCGGGGGGGGGGCGGGGGGCTGTCTTTGCTTTTTAGAACTCCTCCCCCAAACAGACACACTTAAAAGCCACGTTTGCAGATGGAAGGTGCCCATCAGCCTCAAGTCAAAAGAAATGCGTGTGATCACTTGCCCCTGTGAACAGAGCATGCATGATGTATTTACATCTCGTTCAAGTCCCATCTGGAGGATATATTATAGGAGGAGAGGGTTTGACCTGGGACAATTCAGTCACCATATATGCACTTCAGTGCCTACACTTAACTTCATTTAAATTGAGAAAGAGAACATAGCCTTTAAAGGTTACCTTCCTTCAAAATGTTCTGGGTCTGTGCCGTGTGAGCACATGGGGAACGTGTGAAAGTTTGGTGTTTGTCACTTATCTAATCCCACCCTCTGGTCTTTCTCCACTGCTGCAAAGACCCAATTTTCTGCAACTCATCACCAGCAAATTCTCTTTGCAGCCTGAGTTTGCCATTTGCATCTCCTTGAAGAGACTGGACACAGCTCCTGGGCCAGGGGACACGAGGCCAGGCAGCTGAGCGATTATATTTCAGCTCTGTCATTTCCGTCATGGGCTACTAATAATAGCTACCATCTCCTGAGGGCCTACTATGCGCCAGGAGTGGTGCTGGGGGCTTTGGGCAAACGTTCACTGCAACCCTGCAACGTGGAGGCTTATTTATACTCCCACCATTGCCTCCTGCCTGGATTATGTCCAAGCTGCCCAGCTGGTCTCTCTGATTCCACAGCTCTGCTTGCCTGTAGATCCCATCCCACCCCTACCTATGGACACCACAAAAAGGGACGGTCTTGCTCTCAGAGTGAATTTTGGCCATTGAGCCAGCAGAATGGGTGCAGAGAGGGTGCTAAGCCCCACTCTGTTTTCTGGTTTAGGAGGGGGCCAGGCAGTGAACTGGCATGGCCTGGCAGCCCTCAGCCTGGGAGGAAGGAAAGTGCATCCAGGCTGGCTGGCACTTCGTGGCTGGCTCTAAGTGCCCATGGGGAGAGTGATGGGTCAAATCATCAAAGGAAGCTGACCTTTGGGTCATCCTTGACCCTTGGGTCGGGAGTCATCTGGCTCACCCACCAGATGTATCTGGGCACCTGGTCCCTCTTGAGGTCCCGTGATTCCTTGAGTTACAGTAAGAGCTATCTGTGTTGAGTACCTACTGCGATCATGTGACAAATATCTACTGAGAGCCCACGAGGTGCCGTGCACTGGGGCGGCAGCAGTGAACCCCACGAAGCGGGCAGTGACAAAGACGGGCCAGCCGGACTCCCGCTGTGTCCACTGTGCTGGTGGCCTCTGTAGTCACGTGACAGCTCCCCTTTCACACTCTGGCCCCTCCTGCTGCTGAACTTCAGGCACTCCTCTCCTTCCCTCCTTTCGGGTCCTGGTCCTTGCTCTTTTCTCTCTTTGGAGCTGGGGCTGGGGCTCGGGGGGAGGGAAACAACAGGCACATGGAGGACAAATCACAGAGCCAAGTGGGGTCTTCTTCCTGTTTCTTCCCCTAAGAAATGGGCAGTTTTACGCAAATTCATTTAAGCCCAGCCCATCACTAAAGAAGAAAACAAAGCCGGTTGGATTCATTTTCTTGGTCAGCTTGTTCAAGCCTGGTATTAATCTATTCGTCAGCTTAGTTCATCAGGAGAAAACACGCTTCTTCAGGAGTTTTCTAACTGAAAAGAATGCCTCATTAAGTCAAACATATTAACCTGAGAACAGTATTGATGTCAGAGAGACGGATGAATGTCACTATAGGGAAGGCACAGTAGTCCTCGAGGGACCCCACCAGCCATTAGAAACTCTCTGCAAATGCACTCAGCTGTTGTCCCAAGGATGTGGAATCTCGAGGGAGGGATGGAGATGGGAAAGGAGCTGGTGTGGAGCTGCGGTCATCCCGGGGAGCGGGGCCCTGATGAATGCCGGCATCTTTGAATGCTGTGAGGGGCACATGGCCAAGGGAGGCACCAAGTGTAAAGTGACTCATTGTTGGGTCCAAAGGGAGGGACGCTGGGATTAGCCTCTAGAACAGGAGGGAGGGCAGGAGGGTCAGAGTTCAGACATCAGAACACTGGGTCCTGGTCCCAGGTCTCCTCATCACAGTGGACGAGGTTTGATTCCAGCTCATCTTTACTAAGCCGAGCGCTGTGTTGGGACTTTCACATGCATTGTATTCATGCAACCCTCACAGAATCCCAGGGAAACTGAGGCTCAGAGGAGTTAAGGGCCTTGCCCAACTTAAGGTCATGAGTGAGTGGGAGGGAGAGCTGAGACTGAGATCTAGGTTGGGTGACCCTGGGGGAGGCTTCCTCTCCCAGCCCCCCACTCCCACCCCCAGCCTCACCCTCCTGGTGGTCTGTCTTCCAAGCCTCCTGACTCCATCCTCCAGGACCCTGTAATTCCTCGATTAAAGCTGTGTGGAGACGCTCTCCCTTCACTACCGTACAAGGCACACTGATCACAGGGTTTGGGATAGACCCTGGCTTCCATACGGCCCAGGAGCACACCCGCTGTGAACCCCCAGGGCCAACTTTAGTTCTGAGCGAACTGAAGTTCCCAGCACGTTGTGGATGATCAGCACCACTGGTCTGCCTGCTGGGAGCTGAGCTCCTGGGCCATCCAACTGGACTTGGGCTTTGGTGAAGGGCCAGGCAGGCGGGCGGCAGAGGAGCAGAGTTGCCCTTCCGGATGTGCAGCCCAACACCCATATCCCACACAGCTTCCCCTGGGGTCTGGCACATGCCTGGTTTCAAGGCAGAGATGACCTCACCACGATCTTTCGAACTGGGCAGTTCGCATGTGAGTGGGGCAAATGAGCCCAGGGCACTGGAGAGAGTCCAGTCCCAAGGGCGGGGAGAGGGAAGAGTGGGAAGCGTCTGGAGACAGAGGCAGAGTCACGGGGAATGACACAGAGAAAGTCTGGGAGACAGCATGGAAGAGATGCCTGGGCCAGAGGAGGGTTCTGTACAAAGGGCCAGGTCAGCTGGTCCAAGGTGAGGTAAGAGAGGGGAAAAGTAGAAATGTATATTTCCAACTATCCAAACCCCTAGCTGACCATCTGCATTCTCCTCGTCATTGATTTATGAAGTAATGGACATATGGAGGCACATGTCTTGGCCATCATGTTGGAGATCTCATTTGACTCTAAAAATAAAACTGTCCCTGAGAGGCGGTTGTTATTAGCCTCATGTGTCAGGTGAAGAAGCTGAGGCCCAGAAATGCTGAGTGCCTGGCTAGGGTCACAGAGCTCGAAAGAGCCTGGATCCACAGCGGGGGCTGCCTGAGCCCAAGGGCCATGACCTCCCCACTGGCCACGTTGCATCTCACATCAGCAGGTCCAGCTGGACAGCGTTTGTTTCCCCTGCAAGGTACAGACATCTGGAAAATGTCTGCTTCTGGCCCCTCTCCCTCCTCAATCTGGCTCTGAGGCAGGATGGGTCTCCTAGGCAGGAGATGTGAAGACTAGGAACTCTTGCCAGTCTCGCCTGTGGAGAGGCAGGCCCTGCCACTGTGAGTCAGCACAAGCCCCAGGGACCTGGCATAGACCCGTGGGGACCCCTCTGATCCGGAGCTGGTGCTTCCCCTTCGCCCAGCTATTCAGGGAGGGGTGTGAGTTCCCCTCACCGTGGGCACCTGCTCGCACGTGGTGCATTTTTATTTCAGTCGACAAGTGCAATTCATTTAAGGCTCTCTGCTGGTTATTTCACGTCTCCAAAGCATGCTCTTCATGGAAAGATCAATTCCAAGAGAACACCTAGTTACCGAGGACTACAGCCCAGGACACAGTCTCTCAGAGAGCTCTGAGGAACTGCTTGGAAGAGGCAGGGGGGAGGTGAGCATATACGTGATTTTGGAGAAGGGGTACATGCACTCACACACACATCTTGGTAGAAGGTTGCTGCTAGGCACGAGGCACACATATCTCAGCTAAAGATTTTAGTGCTTTTCTTTTTTTTTTTTTTATTACAAATGCTTTATTTATTTATTTATTTTTCACAGAGGAAGCTTGGTGGTGGAAATGTAGCCGTTTGATGCTTTTATGACGAAGAGTTAAAGCTCAGGCTCTCTTTCTCATAGAACGTAAATGTGCACCAACACATGTATATGTAATTGTTATCAAAATTAAGCTTAGTCACTAAAAGAAGATTTGCTGTCTGAACTTCCTTCTGTATTTTTTTTCACCTTCCACATCAGGCACTGGGGCATCTGGCCTCTCAGGAAGATCTGGGTCTAGTTCTTCCGATATCATTCTGTTTCTTATGGCCATCACTGGAACACCCACTTGAACCATCTTGAGATATCTGGCATATCTTACATCCTTGCTACAGTTAAGATATTTTCTGCTGTTACTTCACTTTCCCGTGGTCCAGAGTCTCGTAAACTGTTCTGTGACTGCTCTGAAGTGGTTTCACAATGTGTTTCATTTGTGATCCTAGTGACACTTACGGGAGATACTTCAAATATGACATCGTCTAGCCCTGGGATAGATGACAACTTTGCACCTAAAATACTGAGAGTTGTCTCAGTTTGCTGGACACGAAGAGAGAGGTCTGCCAGTTTCTCCTCACAAACTGTAGAGAAGGGGTTGAGGAACCATACAGTGTGCGCCACAAATGGGTTTAGAAATGCCACCGTTCTTTTCTGTTGAATAGCTGGCACCTTAGTCAGGTCTATGCCTGACCCCGTGAGAGGAAGCCCATCCTCATCCGTCTCCTCAGGGGGTGGGGGACCCAGGTTTCACCCACAAACCCCTCCCCGACCGGGCCCGCCCAAGCCGGTAATAGCGTCCCAGCGCTTTTCTAAGTGTGGGAAGATGCACCAAATTGGGTTGTCTTCGGCTGGGGCTAGGTTGTCAATCAAGGGAGGGTGGGGTTTGGAGACAACTGTCCTCCTGCTGCCACCAGGCCAAGGGATCTGCAGGGTCACCGCCACTCAGCCCGGCCCTCCCCTTGGGTGGAGAGAGGGCTTGGCTGGGACGTCTGCGCTGTTGGTCACTGGCCTCCAGCTCTGCTCAGCATGGGCTCAGCCTTCTGGGCAGCTGTCCTGTTGGTGGAGTTGGGCATTTTGTGTTCTGGGAGGCGTGGCCTGGCTGTTCCTGCTCTCCTGGGGAGCCTGGGGGAGATGAGGGCTCTGAAGCAGCAGGAGAGACCTGCCAATGAGACGAACGAGCAAGGGCCAGAGTCCCAGGGCTAGGTCCCTGAGGCACCTAACGGAGCCCAGGCGTGCCCCAGGCCCAGGTCAGGAACTACAGGGACAGGGTTTGCTCAGATGTGGAGGCCTGGGGTTGGGAAAAGGCGGAGCTGCTCCCACAGTTCAGGGTAGGGAGCAGGCTGGGCGCTGCCGGGGCTCTCTGGGTCCAGGAGAGCGCAGGCCACCGCCAGGGTCCAGGCTCTGTCACCAAGGGCTCAGCCTCTGCAGCTACCAAGACCTGCGTTTGAATCCACCTCTGGCACTGCCCGCCTGTAGGACCCTGGGAAAATGACTTGACCTCTCCAAGACCTAGTTTCCTCATCTGTACGGTGGATTCTGGGCGCCTCCCATTCCAAGTTCATTTCCTCCACGTGCAGATAGGAGGTGAGAAAGTGCAGGCCCTCGAGGCACCGGCTCACCGCCCTCCCCTTCTGAGGGAGCTGGCAGGCGGGAACCCTCACATCTGACTCTCCAGGGGGCATGGAAGACCACTGGCCCTGGACTGGGAGTCAGATGGCCTTGCTGGCCCCTCCACATGTGGCCCTGGGGCCTCGGGGGCCGTGCCCCTCCCCTTGCTGCCCCAAGGGCTCTGTGAGGGGAACGGGCCCCCCGGAAGGAGTGAGGACAATTGTGGCATCTTGGGGGAGGGGGAGACCTGGAGGTGGTCCAGACCCCCCTGATCTCACAGGAGAGGAAACACACATGTTCTCCTCATCCTTGGGTCGTCCCCAGCCCCAGGGGTGACTGAGGAGCTGAGTCCTGCTTGGTTCCTTCCTGCCGGCCATTCAGACCCTTAACTCCTCTGTGTAACGGCCCCTGTCTCAGCCCTTTGCCTGCGGAGGCACCTGGTGCTGGGCTCCAGAAAAATGAGGAAAAAGGGAGGGTCCCCCAGGGACGTGCCCCACGTCCAAGTGCACACAAACCGGTCCACTTCGCGGTTTGCCAAGCTCACCCCCTTCCTTCCCCTGCTCTCACCAGCCTCCACCCCCGTTAGGTGAGTTTCCCTGGCTGCTTCAGCCCCTCCCTCGCAGGCTTGCTGGAATCAGACTGGCCGCGCAGACATGGCAGGAGCCCCACCAGTCTCCCCTGGCTGAACCCCACATCCCTGCCCCTGGGCCTCAGAGCCAGATGGGCCTTTGTCGCACAGCTCAGCAAGCCCTGTCTGCTACCTCGCCCAGTGAAGGGAGGGCACGGGAGCAAGAAGGCAGGTGGGTGGCTTCACAAAAACATTTTGTCATCCTACCACTTTTGAGGTGCCAGGGATACAGCAGCAAAAGGTCCAGGTCCTTGCTGAGCTTACAAATAATTGAACTCACTTCTCTATATTTTTTGAGGGGAAAACTGAGTTCTGGAGAACGGAAGTAACAGTCCCACTTTATAGGTAAGGAGAGTAGTTTCAGAGAGGTCAGGTGGCTGGATTTAAATCTTACACCTAGTGAGCAGCAGAGCAGGATGCAAAGCGTAGTGCGTCCCGAGCCGGCGCACTGGCCCCTGTGAGGAACTGCCCAGGGCCCAGCGCCTGCGGGGACGGGGACGGGGACGGGGGTGCTCCGTGTCGGGGTGTCGGGGGCCGTCCAGCCCTGGCAGAGGTTAATGGTGTGTTACTGCAGGGGCTGCAGGGGCTCCCTTTGCCTCCGAGGGAGGCAGGATGCCTTCAATCATCGGAAGCAGGTGTTCTGTGTTTGCCTCCCGGATGAAGTCTTCCTTGAAGGTAATAAGTAAAGCGGGTACATTAGGGAAGTGACAGCCCCGGGGCTCGGGGTGGGGGGAGGATAAGCGGGGATGTGGTGCAGACCTAGAAAGAGGGGTTTGGCCACCAGGACAGGAGAGACCGCGAATGGAGGCTTTTCTGTGAGCCCACGACACCCCCGCCCTAGGGAGAAGGGGGCCTCAGTCTGTGCTTTCCTCTGAGGATTGCTGCGAGGAGGGCGGTGGGGGGCAGGCGAGGCAGCCCTAGAGGAGGAGTTAGGCACACGGGGATCCCCCAACTCCCTGCTGTGTGACTTTGGGCAAGTTGCCTTCCCTCTCTGGGCCTCAGCTTCCACATCTGTAGATGGGGGACAGTGATTTGACCAGCCCCGCCCTCACAGGATGGTTGAGGACATGAGCCTTAAAAGCTGCACAGATGGACACCCAGGAGCAGAGGGGCAGTGAGGGCAGTGGTCGGGGGTCGGGGGTGGAGTCGGCCACAGGTCCTGGTTCATATCCAACCTGTGACCTCAGGCAAGTTCTTTCATAGTGGCCCAGCAATCTTGCCACTGAGCTCTTCGTCCAAAGCTTTTAGCCTCCATAAATCATTTGTAATAACGTACCACCTTGTAATTACTGCAAAGCCTCCAGAGGAATCAGATGCACTTCAGACGTAATGAACTAATTATTGTCAGGTAAGTCACAATCGGGGAGCAGGGCTGGATTTCACACAGAGTCTCTGTCTGCTGCTGGGCACCAGCTTGGGGACCATCTCTAACGGTGACTTAGTGGGAGCTCCAGGCTTATTCCAGGTAAACAATGGGCAGGATATGGGAAGGGGACTGAGGCACGGGTTATACCTGGAGGTTACTGAAAACCGCATCGCTGCGGATAAGGGCAGTGCGAGCGTGGGATGTGTGTGGGTCCCCTTCAAGGCTCCTGAGCGACAGGTGGGTGACCTTGGGGCTGAGACTTAACCTCTCAGATCCTCAGTTTCCCCACCCAGAAGGTACAGCTGTTGAACACTCCTTCACAGGGAGGACGTGAGGGTCACAGGAAGCTCTCAGCATGGTGCCTGGCACACAGCAGGAGCTCAGAGAAGCAAGTGGCTGTTGACTTGAGACGGCGCCCAGGCAACTTGCTGAGCTGGGGGTAGGGCGCCCTAGCTTCCAGCCCTCACCTGTCCCATCCCTGGTCTCCTGAGGATGCTCTGGGCACCACGTGGCAGCAGGAGGGTGGGTCAACATTGAGATGGCCTGGATGTGGAACAGTGAGGCTCTGGACAATGTGCTTCCACCAAGGTAGACAGGAAGGTGACAGGTGATGGAGACAGAACCTGACATTCTGGCGACAAGTGAGAGATGGCTGGATGGACCAGGCCAGGTGTCCAGCAATGGGTAGTATGCAGACAGGAGCAGCTCCATCCATCAAGGAGGCCTGCTCTCTGGCTCCAAACAAGGCTCCAGGCTGTGGAATCTGGGGTGTTGCTGGTGCTGCACGCTTGTCCCCTTGGCACCCCTGTCTCAGACTTGCTGAGTCTCCTACTTTACGTATCCTTGGTGCTTCCTCTGAGGACTTCCTCTTGGCCAGTTGATGCCTAGGACCAGCCCTCAGCCAGCGAAGGCTGGGGTGGGATGTAAACCCTCCCATTTCCTTGCCCCTCCCCTCCAGTGGGGCAGCTCTGAGATGTGTTCTGCATCACCTTCCAGATTGCCCCGAAGCCGGGACTGAGGCCCTGCTGCCGCAGCAGTCACCTGCTCAACATGCAACTTTTACTGGCCTCCTTCCCTTCCCTGTCTCACTTCCCCAGTCCTCCTGATGCTTACCTGGACCACTTCCCCAATAAACCACCCACCCTCCAATCCTTATCGCAGGGTCTGCTTCTGGGGAAGCCAAGACAGGGGGTAAAAGGGGAGGAGTGGCCCCACAGGAGCAAAGCTGTGACCCAAGTTGTGGTATGGGGACCTCGGTACCAGGCAAGCGTCCGAGGTGGGGATTTGGTATCCGGAGTGAGGCAGGAGTCCATCACCCCTCCCCAAGGATGGTGATGATGAGGAGGTAAAAGTGGGAACAGCAGAAGGTGTTACAGGCACCTCCTCCATCAGGCACGGCTCACACGAATATTTATGGAACATGGCAGATCTCATTTCATCCTCCCTATAATGGAATGACTTTGGAACCACTTTTATCCTAAGTCTAGAATCCTATAGTTTTAGAGCTGAAAGTACCTTCACAATCTCTTGGTCTAGTGCCCAGATCTTGGTTTCTAATATGATTCTAAAGTGAAAGGAAACACAGGTCCCTAGAGGAATGGCTGATTCTGGGACTGAGGAAGGGAATATACAAGATGAGCCTGGGGCATCTTGTAAGAAAGTAAGGAAGTGCTCAAGAACAGAATGATGGGAGCATGGCAAAGGGACAAAGGAACCTGAACGAGCCCCCCAAAGATGATACAATTTGAAAAACAAGATAAATGATACAATACTAAAACTAAAACCCAAAGTATAAAATAAATATCCATGAGCCCATACTGATATGAATAAATAAATGAATAAATAAATAGAAGAGGAGAGACAAATCTTCCTTACAGAAGAATTCCAAAGAATTTATACTCCCTGCTCCAAGAAGTAGAATTTAACTCCCTAACCCTTGAATTTGGGCCATACTCAATGATTTGCTTGCAAAAAATCAAGCATGGGAAGGGCAGGAGTGGGTGAATGGGGAGTAACTTGGCAAACATCACCTTGACCACGTGATGGATGTTAACATCACAGTGATAAATCCTGTAGCATGTGTCCCCAGAAATGATGTGATGAGAAGGGCACTTCACCTCTGTGCAATTCTCCCCCAGTCTAGTCATGAAGAAAACAGGCCAACTCAGACTGAGGAGCGTTCTGCAAAATGTTCCTCAAGACTCAAGGTCATACGGGACAGGAAAGGCTGAGAAACTGTCACAGACCAGAGGGGGGCGTAAGGAGATACATGGACTAAATGTAATGTGGTATGCTGGGTGGGATTATGCAACAGAAAAAGGATATTGGAGGAAAAACTAGTGAAAATAGAATAAAGTCGAGTTTACTTAACAGTGACGTGTCAATGTTAGTTTCCTAGGTTTAACAAATGAACCCTAGTTCCTAAGACGTTAACGTCAAGGGAACTGGGTGAGCAGTGCAAAGGTACTCCCTTTACTCTTTTTGAAACTTTTCTGTGAATATAAATTCTTCTAAAAATAAAAAATGTATTAAAAAAACCCCCACTCCTGGTTTGATTCCCTCACTTTAATACATGAACAAAGATCTTTCAGTGACTGAAGCTGGGGAGGTCCCGGCTGGGAGAACGACGTCGGATCTCATTGTCCTCCCAGCCTTTCTACCCTCCCCCGAAGCCCTTCAATAAAATGGCTTGATCCATCCCCCACCAGAAAAAAATAATACGACCCGGAGAGGCTACCAGACTGCAGAAAGTTCTCATGTGGCATTAGTGGAAAATCCAGGGATGGCCTTCCTTAAAAAGAGAGTAAAGGGAACCTGACCAGCAGAGGCGTAGACAAATCTGAGGCTTACTTTTCTCACCCAACAAGGTGTCTGGAAGGGGCTGGTGAAGGGCCAGCAGCTCCAAGATGCCATTGGCTCATTCTCCTCCTTTATCTCCCCTCGATGTCCTCCACGCACTCGGGCGCCCCTGAGGTCACATCGCGGTTGCTCCCCAGGGCCTCGGGGCGCCTTTTAGGATCAGCGGCAGGCTGTCCACGGAATTTCCCAGAATGCCCTGCAGCCACCTCTGCCCCGTCTCATTGGCCGGAGCTGTGTCACATGACTACCTGCAGAAGGGGAAATGTAATGTTTTTAAGTAGGGGAAATTGTTGTCCCGGACAAAATAGGGGTCGTGTTAGGAGGAAAGAAGAGGAGGGTGACTCTTGGTGGGCAGCCTGCAGTCTCTGCCCCAACATTTACAATCTCATTTTCATGTTTGCTACCTCCCTGGATCCACACAAGCATGTTTGCTGTGAGCAGGCAGTGAGAGGCTGAGCCACTTGCCCGGGACCCCACAGGAGTGGTTTGAGGAACCAGGCTAGAGCCCGGCTCCCTGCAGCTCCCCAGATCTGCCCTCCTGCCCCGCGTTGTCTGCTCTCTCTTCTCTCACCGTCCCAATTCTCTGCCTCTCCAGCTCCCCAGACCAGCTGGGCTTGGCACGTTCTCACAGCCTGGAGAGGAGGGGTCAGTGGTTTACCACTTATGGTTCTGGCAACACTTTAAAGTTGAGACCCACTTTAAAGAAACCTGCTATTGACTTGTCACACTCCTGCACCGCTAGTGGGATGTTCTCTGCAGTCGTCTTTGTGGAGGACACTTGAGCAGCATCTATCACAATTCAAAAGGCACTTAGCTTTTGGTCCAATAATTTTACTTCTAGGAGTTAGTAATTCTGAAACGCTCAAGGATATGCATTTATGCAAGGAGGTTCTCTACAGCATTACTTGCAATAGCAAATAAAACATTGGAGACAACATAAAGGTCCATCAACAGGAGATTGGTTAAATAAATAATGATGCATCCATGCTACTGAACACTAAGCAGTCATTAAAAAGATTGAGTTTGGTCTCTTAGTACTAACATGGGAGAATCTCTATGACACAGTTTTGAACAAAGAAAACAAGTTTCTTGAAAAATATGAGCAGCATGATGCAAAAATACTCTGTCTTGGTTTGGCACAGATAAATGTGTGGAAGGATGTGCAACTTTGTTGGGAGACCCTTGGGAAAATTCATCACAGGTCTGAAACTCACATGCACCTTTCCAAAGCCATTTATGCATTAGATCTCATCCTTTCTCGTCTGCTCAAGAACATCACCCCAGCAATTCTCTTCTTCCTTCTGCATTATCAAAGTTCCCCTCTCCACTGGATCACTCCCATCAGTGTGCAAACACGCCAGTATTTACTTCTACAGCCACAAAGAATAAAACACACAATAAAATTAAAAAG
This sequence comes from Physeter macrocephalus, assembly GCF_002837175.3. NCBI lineage: Eukaryota > Metazoa > Chordata > Mammalia > Artiodactyla > Physeteridae > Physeter > Physeter macrocephalus. The sequence continues at coordinate 12,110,599 of NC_041216.1, read as the reverse complement.
AAAAACCACCTCTCCTGCTACAAACACATTGCTTTATCTTTACGGTCAAACCTCTTGAAAGGATTATTTATACTCATCACTTCCTACTTCTCTCCTCCAATTTTCTCTTAACACACTCATGTCAGGATTTCATCCCCACCTCTTCATCCAAAACTGCTCTTGTGAAAGTGACCAATGACCTCACACTGTCACATCCAGTGATCAGTTTTCAGCTGTCATCTTACTCAGCCCGTTACTCCCTCCTCCTTGAAACCCTCTCTCCCCTCTGTGCCCGTCCTCTCGTGGTTTTCCTCCTACTTCCCTGGCTGTCTTTCTCCATCTCCTTTGCTGGTTTCTTCTTGGCTCCTCGACTTGTACACTTGTGCTGTCCCTGGGCTCCATCTTTGGTCCTCTTCTCCTTATCCTCTCTCACTCTCCTGGGGACCTCATATTCATTACAAGCCATTCATATACTGGTGGATCCCAAATTTACATCTCAGCCTAGACCTCTTCCTGAATGCCAGGCTTATACATCCAACTGTCTATTCAACATCTCCACCTGGGAGCCCAACAGGTATCCAATGTCCTTCACACATCCCAACTGACGTCCTGTTCTTCACCTGCCTCACTTCCCAACCTGCTGCTCCCACTGTGTCCCTCAGCTCAGTTAAGGCAACTCCATTCTCACAGTTTCTCAGGCCAGAAACCTGGAGTCATGCTTGACCTATCACATCCCATACCACATCTATCAGCAAATATTGCTTTTCAAAACATTTGCAGAACTTGACCACTTCTCGACTCCACAGCTACCTCCCTGGTCCCCCATCCCAGTCACATCATCTCTGTCTTGAATTATTGCAATAGCTTCCTAACTGCCCTCCCTGTTTCCTTTTTCCTCTAAGAGTCAGCTCTTCATAAAATGTCCTGTGTGATCCTAGTTAACTTGTCATATCACGTCCATCACGTACTCAGAACATTTCAGTGACTCCATTTCAGTCAGGGAAGAAGCCAGTGTCCTTGCAATGGTTCACCCAGACCTACATGAACTGAGCCCCTACCCCTACCCCAACCACCTTGCTGACTTTATTCCTACCTACTATCTCCCTGCTCCCTCTTCATGCAGTTGCAATTAGATTGTGGGTAGAGCTGGAGTGGGGGTGGAAGAGTAACATCTGGGGACTGGCTAGGCATTTTTTTTCTTCCTCTCTTGTTGTCTCAAAGCTTCTCCATGCGGTCTCTTTCGGTGGATGAGTTTGAATTTCCTCATGATAAAAGCCTCAGGGCAGTCAGAATATTTATATGGCAGCTCAAGGCTCTAGCATGAATGTTCCTAAGAACCAAGAGAAAGCTTTATTGTCTTCTATGACCTAGCCTGGAAGTCACATAGTGTCACTTTTGTATTCTATTGATTGACCAGACAGTAAGCTTACTCTAGGTTTAAGATGAAGTGGCATAGACCTTATTCTTCTGTCGAAGGAGTGTCAAAGAATTTGCAGACATGCTTTGAGACTGACACAGATAATGTATATTGTTCTTAAACAAAGTCTTACAAGATTCTGAGTGACCTTCTGGTAGAAAGAGTACATGTCAGCACAGAGAGAAGAGGATATGAAATGATCGTCAATGTCTGTCTAAAATTCATTCTGTCTAAAGATTATGTCAAGGCCTCTGGTTCTGGCCAAGATGGAGTAGCCTAATTTCACCCAGGTATTCCCTCTGACAACTAAAATCTCTGGACAGAATTCAACAAAAACTCAAAGGAACACTCTGGAAGGTGGAAAGAAGGAAGCAGACTTCCCAGGACCACAAGAGTTTAGGAATAACATGGTGGTGAGTTCTTTGAGTTCTCTTATTGTGTCTCATATACCCTAGACAGAGTTCTGTAGATGTCTCCAACCTGGAACAATGAACAGGCACAAGCAAAAAAAATAAATTCCAAGAAAATCCTATTTTTCCCTAGGCAAGTAACAGGGGTAAGGCTTGTCTAACATACAAGAACATTTTGGGGCCATACCACCTGATCTAACCGAATATCAATGGGAAAACAATGCCACATTCTTATGATATCAACAGGGCAAACAGAGAGATGATCTTCCACTTTCCCCACACACCTGAAAAGTGGGTGGTGGTGCTCTGATTTCCCCTCTGGTGGTGTCAGCAGCGTCCAGTGGTGAGCAGAACTTCCACCTCTATCTAGCATCAGTATGATTGAGTGAGGTAATGTGAGGCAGGGTTAGTCAGCACTCCACTCACCAGCCACCTCGCTCTGGTCTCAGCAGGGAACAATGGAGAGATGGACACACATTGGGCAGCAGCAAGGTTGAGTGAGGGAGTGTGAGGCAGTGTTAGTCAGCTTTCTGGTCTCCCCTACCTTTTCTTCTTTCCATGGGGCTCAGTGAAGATCTGAGCTTCCACTCCCAGCTGGCAGCAACAAGGCAGAATGAGGTGGGTTTGTGAGGCAAAATTATTTGTCACTCTAGTCTCCTTGCCCTGTGTCAATGAGGACAGAGTCGTGACTTCCGGCTTCTTACGTGTTGGATTGGAAATTGGAAGTCTCTGCAAGTTTTTTGTTAATGTTGTTTTGCTTTTTTTTGTTTGTTTTAGATTTCTTGGGGTTTTTTATGTAGACAATCATATCATCCACAAGTAGGGACAGTTTTATTCCTTCCTTACCTGTTTATATGCTTTTCTTTATTTTTATTGCACTGGCTAGAACTTCCAATACTATGTTGAGTAAGGTGAGACCACACCTCCTTGCCTTGTTCCCAATCTTAAGGTGAAAGTATTGTCCTTCACCATCAAATACAATGTTAGCTGTAGGGTTTGTTGTTTTTGTTGTGGTTTGGTAGAAGCTTTTATTACATTGAAGAAATTCAGCACACTGTATTCCTAGTGTGCTGAATATTTTTTATCATGAATAGACATCCAACTTTATCACATGTTTACCCATCAATTTATACAATCATATAATTTTTTCTTCTTTAGCCTGATGATATGGTGGATTACACTGACTGATTTTTGAATATTGAACTAGACTTTCACACTTAGGATATATCCTACATGGTCAAAGTTTATAATTGCTTTTATACATTACTGGATTCAATTTTCTGATACTTTGTTGAGAATTTTTGTAACTAAGCTCATGAATAATTTTGGTCTATAATTTTCATTTTTGTACTGTCTTTGAGTGGTTTTGGTATCAAGGTAATTCTGGCCTCATAAAATGAGTCATGAAGTGCCTCTCTTATTCTATTTTCTCAAAATGATTGTGTGAAATTGGTGTTAATTCTTTCATTATTTGATAGAATTCTTAAGTGAAACCATCTACTCCTGGGGATTTTCTTTTGGAGGAGCTTTTAAATTATGAATTCAATTTCTTTAATTGTTATAGGACTATTCAGATTGTCTCTTTCATCTTGGTTGAGTTTTGATAGTTTGTGGTTTTCACAAAATTGGTTAATTTCTTCTAATTCTAAATTTATGTGCATGAAGTTGTTCATATTATTACCTTACTATAATTCTAGTGGCTGTAAGATATGTAATAACATTCCCCATTTCATTCCTGAAGTTGATTATTTGTGTCCTCTGTTTATCTTTGTCAGTCTTTCTAGAGTTTTATTAATTTGTTGTTAAATTTTCCCAAAGTACCTACTTTTCATTTCATTGATTTTCTCTATTCTTTTCCTATTTTAAAATTAACTGATAGCTGTTGTCTACAAGAAACCTATTTTTAAATATAAAGATTAAAAGTAAAAGGATGAAGAAAGATATACCATGCTGGCATTAATAATAATAAAAAAAGTCAGAATAGCTATATTAATTTCAGATAGAGAAGACTTTAGTTCAAGGAAAGGTATCAGGGATAAAAGAAGACATTGCATAACATGAAGGAGTCAATTCTCCAAGAAGATATAACAATTCTTTTTTTTTTGACATAACAATTCTTAATGTGTATGCAGCTCATAACAGAGGATCAAGTTATGTGAAACAAAAAATGATGGAACTGCAAGAAGTAGATGAATCCACTGTTATAATTGGAGACTTCAACACTCCTCTGTCAAAATGGACATGTGCAACAGGCATAAAATCAGTAAGGACATAATTTAATTCAACTACACCACCAACTGGATATAATGCATATCTACAGACTACTTCATCCAACAACAGCAGAATACACATTTTTGTCAAACTCACATGAAACGTTCACCAAAATAGACAACATTTGGGGCCGTGATACATACCTTAATGCATTTAAAAGAAAAGAAATCATACAATGTCTGCTCTCAGGCCACAGTGGGATTAAACTAGAAACAAGAGCAGAAATGTAGCTGGAAAATCTCCAAATACTTGAAGGCTAAGCAAAATACTTTTAAGTAACACATGAGTCAAAGGAGAAAGCTTGAGGAATTAAACAATATTTTGAATTAAATAAAAATGAAAATAGAACTTATCAAAATTTGTTAGATACAGTGAAATTATTGCTTAGAGGGAAATGTATAGCAATGAATGTGTATATTAGAAAAGAAGACAAATCTAAAAACAATCAAAGTTTCCACCTTAAAAAACTAGAAAAAGAAGAGGAAATAAAACCCAAAGGAAACAGAAGAAAGAAATAATTAAAATTAGAGCAGAATCAATGGAATTAAAAACAGGAAATCAATAGAGAAATCAATAAAACCAAAAGATGTTTCTTTGAAAAGATCAATAACATCAATAAGCTTCTAGCTAAGCTAACAAAGAGAAAAAGAAGACACAAATTACTAATATGAGATATGAAAGAGGGGACATCACTACAGATCCCATGGACATGAAAAAAAGATAATAAAGAAATACTATGAACAAGTCCATGCCCACAAATTTGATAACCTAGAAGAAATGGACCAATTCCTTGAAATACACAATCTACCAAAGCTCACACAAGAATAAACAGATGATCTTAATAGGCCTATACCTATTAAAGAAATTGAATCAATAATTAATAACCTTCCAAAACAGAAAGCACCAGGCCCAGACGGGTCCCTGGTGAAGTATACCAAACATTTAAGGAAAAAATTATACCAATTCTCTACAATCTCATTCAGAGAATACAAGCAGATGGAATACTTCCAAACCTATTCTATGAGGCCAGCATCACCCTAATACCAAAAGTAGACAAAGACATCACAAGAAAAGAAAACTACACACCAATATCTCTCATGAACATAGATGCAAAAATCCTCAACCAAATATAAGGAAATAGAATCCAACAATATGTAAAAAGAATTATACACCACAACAAAGTAGGATTTATCCCAGGCATAAATCAAAAATTTATGTTTCACCCTTCAAAAATCAATTAATGTACTCCATTACATCAACAGGCTAAAGAAGAAAACTCACATGATCATATCAATAGATGCAGAGACATCATTTGACAAAATGCAACACCCATTCGTGATAAAAACTCTCAGTAAACTAGGACTAGAGGGGGAAATTCTTCAATTTGATAAAGAATATCTATAAAAAACACCTAGTGCTAACATCATACTTACCAGTGAGAAACTTGAGGCTTTTCCACTGAGAAGTGAAGAATGTTTTCTCTCACCACTTCTTTTCAACGTTGTACTGGTAGTCTTACCTAATGGAGTAAGACAAGAAAATGAAATAAAAGGTATATGGATTTAGAAAGAAGAAATTAAAATGTCTTATTTCACAGATGACCTGATTGTCCGTGTAGAAAATCTAACAAATTGACAAAAAAATAAAAAATAAAAAACAAAAAAACCCAAAACAAACAAAAGAAAAACAAACAAACCCTCCTGGAACTAAAAAGTGATTACAGTATAGTAAGATTGCAAGATGCAAGATGAATACATAAAAATCGATCACTTTCCTATGTACCAACAGTGAACTTACAGACTTTGAAATTAAAATCAGACTTCGAAATTAAAATCACAGTACCATTTCCATTTACACCGCCAAAAGGAAATACTTGGGTATAAATCTAATAAAATATATACTAGATCTGTATGAGGAAAACCAAAACTCTGATTAAAGAATTCAAGGAACTAAATAAACGGAGAACTATTCCATGTTCATGCATAGGAAGATTCAATACTGTTAAGATGTCAATTCTTCCCAACTTGATCTATAGATTCAATGCAGAACTAATCAAAATCGCTACAAGTTATTTTGTGGATATCGACCAATTTATTCTAAAGCCTATATGAAGAGTCAATAGACCCAGAATAGCTAACACAATATTGAAGGAGAACAACAAAGTTGGAGGATTGATGCTACCCAACTTTAGGACATACTATAAAGCTACAGTCATCAAGACAATGTGCTATTGCTTGAAGAATAGACAAATGGATCAATGGAAGAGAATAGAGAACCCAGAAATATACCCCCATAAATACAGCCAACTGATCTTTGGCAAAGAAGCAAAGACAACACAATGAGGAAAGACAGTCTTTTCAATAAATTGTGCCAGAACAACGAGACATCCACATACAAAAAGATGAAAAATGAATCTAGACAGAGATTTTCCCCCTTTCACAAAAATAATCTCGAAATGGATCATAGACCGAAGTGTAAAATGCAAAACTATAAAATTCATAGGATATAACATAGGTGAAAATCTGGATGACCTTTTTTTAGGTGATGACTTTTTAGATATAACACCAAAGACAAAATTCATGAAAGAAAGAACAGATAAGCCAGTCTTCATTAAAAATTAAAATTCTCTGCTCTACAAAAGACACTGTCAAGAGAATGGAAAGACAAGCTGCAGTCTTGGAGAGAATTGCAAAAGACACACCTGATAAAGTACTGTTATCCAAAACATACAAAGAGTGCTTAGAACTCAACAATAAGAAAACAAACAACCTAATTTTAAAAATGGGCCAAAGACCTTAACAGACACCTCACCAAAGAAAATATACAAATGCAAAACAAGTATACGAAAAGATGCTCCACACTGTATGTCATCAGGGAAATTAAATCAACAGTGAGGTACCACTGCACACCTTTTAGAACGGACAAAATCCAAAACACTGACAACAAATGCTGGTGAGAATGTAGATCAACAGTGACTCTCATTCACTGCTTGTGGCAATGCAAACTGGCACAGCCACTTTGGAAGACACTTTGGCAGTATCTTACAAAAGAAAACATTCTCTTCCTATACTATCCAACAATTGCACTCCTTGGTATTTACCCAAAGTAGTTAAAAACTTACATCCGCATAAAAACCTACACACGGATGTTTATAGAAGCTTTATCCATGTTTGCCAAAACTTGTAAGCAACTGAGATGTCCTTCCGTGAATGACTGGACAAACTGTGGTGTTACCATTCAGCACTAAAAAGAAATGAAAAGGCATGGAGGAAACTTGAAGGCATATTACTGAGTGAAAGAAGTCAACGTGAAAGGCTACACACTATATGAATCCAACTATATGACCCTTTGGAAAGGCGAAAGGGTGGAGACAGTAAAAAGATCAGTGGTTTCCAGGGTTTAGAGGGGAGGGAGGGATGAACAGGGGGAGCACAGAGGATTTTAGAGCAGAGATACTATAATGGTGCATATATGCCATTGTACGTTTGTTCAAACTCATAGAACATATAAGACCAAGAGTAAATAGTAATGTAAACTATGGACTCTGGGTGATAGTGATGTGTCTATGCAGGTTCATCAGTTGTAAAAAATGTACCACTCTGGTGGGGAATGTTGATAATGGGGAGACTATGAATATGGGGGGGAGGGGGTATAAGGGAAATCTGTATACCTTCTGCTTAATTTTGCCGTGAACCTAAAACATCTCAAAGAAATAGTCCATTAAAAAAATTCTATAACTGGAAAGTGCGTTCAGCAAGGTCACAGTATACAAGATCAACACACAAAACTCAATCACATTTCTCTCTACTAGTGACAAAAATGTGGAAACCAAAATTATAAACACAATGCAATTTACAGTTTCCTGAAAGAAAATTGAGTTCTCAGGTATCAATGCAACAAAACCTGTGTATGATCCTGACAATTACAAAATGCTGATGGCAGAAACCAAAGAAGACCTAAATAAATGAAAAGACATACAATGGTCAGACTGGAAGATTCCACATAGCAAAGATGACAATTATCCCCAAATTGATCTATAGTTTTAATGCATTTCCTATCAAAATCTCAGGAAAGTCTTTTGTAGACATAGACACGCTTATTCTAAACTTTATATGGAAAAGGATAGGGAATAGAACAGCTAAAACATTTTTTTAAAAAGAAAAAAGTGGGAGGAATAATTCTACCTGATCTTAAGGCTTTCTATATACCGAGAGTAGTCACAACAGCATGGTATTGGTGGGCAGATCGGCACAGACATCGGTGGAACAGAATAGAGACCCAGAAACAGACACTTGAATATATACGCCCAGCTGATTTTTGACAAAGGTGCAGAAGTAATTCAATGGAGGAAAAATAGCCCTTTCAACGAATTTTGCTGGAACAATAGGCATCCATAAACCACATCTTACTGAAACCTCAAAATCAACTCAAAATGGATCACAGACTTAAATGTAAAACATAAAACTATAAAAGTTTCAGAAAGAAACATAGAAGAAAACCTTTGGGATCTAGGGCTAAGTGAAGAGCTCAATACAATTAAAGCCAATTAAGAATGCACAAAAGACACTGAGAGACTGAATATACAACTGGACCATGGGCCGGCCGTAGAGAAAAACAGAACTTTGACCCGCAACCTGCAGCAACCTGCCCAGGAAGCCAATCTCTTACCTACAATAAATAGCCCAGGAAGCCAGCCTGCTGTCAGTCAGACTTGCAGGAAGCCAGATTGCTACCTCTTGTGACCATCTAGAGGCTAAACAATAGGTTCTGTAATGCTATCTCTAGTGACCATCTAGAGGCTAAACAATAGGTTCTGTAATACGTGGCCCCAAAGGGTTAGGACTTTGTTAGTAACTGACAGCTTCCTCAATTTTTGTTTCTGCTTCCAACTTAGGACCGACCAGAGAAAGCCAAATATGCCCCCCTACCCAATCGCAGGGGATGCCCTGCTTCTAGTCAGCCTGTCTGCATCTCTCCCAGGACAACAGCCTCCAATAGGGTGTATCTGAAGCCTTCCCTTTTTTCCAGTATAAAGCTTTCCCACTCCTCTGCCTTCTTTTGAGTCTCGGCCAAAACGCAAGTGATGGTCCCTTGCTTTGGTGATCTCAGAATAAATAGCCTTTGCTTTTATCATTTGGTTGATCTTTGCTTATTTCCATAATGTGGAGAGACATTTCGCTGAAGAGGACATACAGATGGAAAATAAGCAAACGAAAAGATGTTCCATATCATTAGACATTAGGGAAATGTGAATTAAAACCACAGTGAACTACCACTACATGCCTATCAGAATGAATAAAATGAAAATTAGGGCTTCCCTGGTGGCGCAGTGGTTGAGAGTCCGCCTGCCGATGCAGGGGATACGGGTTCGTGCCCCGGTCCGGGAGGATCCCACGTGCCGCGGAGCGGCTGGGCCCGTGAGCCATGGCCGCTGAGCCTGCGCGTCCGGAGCCTGTGCTCCGCAACGGGAGAGGCCACAGCAGTGAGAGGCCTGCGTACAGAAAAAAAAAAAAAAAAAAAAAGAAAGAAAATTAATCACAACAGCAAATGCCTGGGAGGATGTGGAGAAATGGATTACCTCATACATTGATGGTGGGAATATAAAATGATACAGCCACTCTGGAAAAAAGTATGGCAGTTTCTACAAAAGTAAATGGATCAATATGTAACCTTGTTTTATGGGTGTTTCTGTTTAACTACAACTTATTTAATATATGTTGTTGATTCATTAACATTGAGTTCACAGCCAACAGCGCTATAAACCCATGCCTCCGTGAACCTTGTCTCACACACATATTTTCTCCGTAAGGCACATCACAGCCTTCTTGTACTTCAGCACTGTGCTTGGAGGCCATTTGAAACAGCGAAATCACCAACAAGAAGTGCAAAAATGCAAAAAACATGGCACTAAAAAGGGCAAAAGATGCTAGTTTACAGAATGAGAGCTGAAACAAGATGGCAGAGCATTGCTTTGTTTGACTCAGCTGGCATCGGGTCACTCAAATTTTTCCCTGCTTTGTGCATGTACATGAATGACAGCAAAAGTACCTTAAGTATTGATTTGGGGGTTACAAATAAATTTTAGCAAGCAGGCAAAATTTCAAATATGGAATCCATGAATAATTATGATCGACTCATTATATATAGTGAGAGAGGTGTGTGTGTGTGTGTGTGTGTGTGTGTGTGTGTGTGTGTGTGGGGGTGGGTAATTTTAGCAAGCAGGCAAAATTTCAAATATGGAATCCATGAATAATTATGATCGACTCATTATATATAGTGAGAGAGGTGTGTGTGTGTGTGTGTGTGTGTGTGTGTGTGTGCGTGGGTGGGTGGGTGGGTGGGTGTTGGAAGGATCCAGCTTCCTGAGTCCGGACTATTTACAGTTGGAAGAAATTCTGCACTTTACCCAAGTATTGGTCAAAGGCCTCCTTGAAAGCGCTATACTCTCCAGGGGCCAAGAAAAGGATTTTAATTTACAAACAGTTGATTTCCATGCTCTGATGCACCCCTTGAAAGCTTGTTCACTTCCTGTTTCACAGTTCTGTCCAATTCAACCAGAGATTTTCTAAGTTCCTACTAAGCACCGGCACTGTTCTTGGCCCTGAGCGGGGGCACAGGTGAGTGAAATAAGCTCTGTGTTCCAAGGGAAACTGGCACTGTCCACTCCCCCACAGAGGAGACTTTGAAAGAAGAACTTCTCAGAAGCTGAGCCCGGGGGCAATTTAGCAAGACCCAGCTCAATGTTCCCCAATCCACCCAGAACCAGATGGCAGAGTCATGTCTGGTCTCACAGACTCATGGGGTGTCCAGGGGGGCTCGACTGCAGGCCGAGGGGGAGCTGGAGGGAGGAGGGGGGAACAGCTCCCCTGCCTCTCTCACCATAACTGTGCATGTTATACAAAAGGGACATGCTATGAACAAAATTTTTAGGTTACACATTGATAAGATGGTCTCTGAAACTATGATTTAAAGAAAGTTCAAGGAAGCTTATGAAAGCAAGTCCTCCTCCCCCAAGAGGAGGCCGGCCAGGAGTGAGCAGGGCCCTTCCAGAGTCTTGGTGCCCCACCAGCCAGGAATGGACCCTGTAATTCACCCCACTTTCAGGGTCACCCCCTACTTTGGAACGTGCTAGTTGTCTTAACTGGGCAAAAAGAGAAGTGTGTTCCTGATGGTGGGAAGAGCATGTGCAAAGGCCCTGAGGTGGGAGGGAGCACAGACGTTTTGAAGGCCTGCATGACTGAGGTGAAAAGATTTGGGGTCGGGGTGGTGGGGCAGTTGAAGCTAGAGAGAGGAGGGGTCTGGCTAGGCTGGAGTTGCATCTCATCCTCGGAGCAGCAGACCGTCACTAAGCTGCTCTCTGTGAGAGCTGGGGTAGCTAAGAAGGCGGAGGCAGAGAACTTTCCCATCAGTTCTTGTCTTCTCATTTAGCCATCTTCATGGAGTACACCCATATGGTTATATTTTATTCCAATTTTCTGAAGTTTGGGGCCATCACAGAGGCCTGTCAACTAACATCTTTGTTCTGAGACCGTACAGAGCCAGGGATCAGAAAGGCATGGATGCTGACTCATCTTACCCTTGGGACCTGCCTCCCTTCTCCATGTCACTGCCTGCTCTGCTAGCAGGATGGGGCTGGCCTGGACCTGGGCCAGCAGGGGAATGGGGTGGTGGTGGACTGGGGAGGAGAAGCTCAGGGCAGGGCCAAGGCCCAGACACCTGCCTGTGGCAGCTCAGCGGTTAGTTAGGAGGCTCCAGGGAGGTGGGATTCAGGGGAGACACAGGTGTGCAGATGAAAGATCTGCATCACAGGAGCTTTTTAGGCAGGAGGTTGGAGCTCAGGGGTGAAACCATGAGCAGAGCCCTGGGAGCCCTGGAAGGGAGGGTTGGAGCACAGAACAGGACAGAGGCTGAGGCTCAAGTCAGCGTTGGCCAACAGGAGAGAGAATATGGTTCCAGCTGATGTCAGCCACCCACCTGCATCAAATGCTCCCCAGGCTCCAAGAGCTGGGCCTGCATTGAATACTAGTCACACTAACAATAGTGAGCAACTATTGAGTGATTTCTGTATACCTGGCATGCTACTAGGCACTCACATATTTTATCTCATTTAACCTCACGAGATATACTTGTTTAACAGAGAAGGTAAATGAGACTCAGAGAGGCCAAGTGACTTGCCTGAAGTCACACAGCACATAGCAGTGAGATCTGGGAGTTGAACTCTGGTCTGTTTGGCTCCAGAGCGCAAAGCCTAAACCACTACCCTGTGCCTCCTTGGTGATAGGTGGGTAAGAGTGGCCCCAAGAGGCAACAAGGGAGAGGACAGGGCAGAAGCTGGGAGGGTGCTTCTCCCTAGATCTTATGTCTGGCCTCCTTCCTGAGCAGCTGCCTCTTTGCCCAGCAGCCAGGCCAGCATGGCCCTGTCCAGAGGTCACAGTATAGTCACCACAGCCACCACACAGCAACAGTAGGGCCACATCAGCCATGGATAATCAGGGGTCCAGAGTAAATGCACCAGCGATAGCCTCGGGTCACAGACGGTCTCCTTGCCTTAGGACACAGCTCCCCCTGCTCTGTCCATGACCCACGATCCGCCCTCCATCCCCCTCCCTGAGTTCACTGCTTGTCTTGTCTCTCACTGACCCTCTCCGGCCTCGCTAGCCTCTGGCTGTTCCATAAGTGCATCTTGCCCCACTGCACCCAAGCCCGCTAAAGTTCATTGGTCTCTCCCCTTAGCAACCCCACCCCCAGGCCCCTCACTGATCATTGTATCATTAATTATTTTACATAGTTCATCAAACCCTATAATCATATATCAATTAGTGGCTATTTAACATCTGTGAGCCATGACCCAGCTGGACTCTTGATTACCTGAGGAGAGGGCCGGAGCTGTGCTGATCTCTGCTGTGGCCCCGTGTCTAGCACAGAGCTAGGTGTATAGTAGCTATTCAAGAGATAGTTGCTGAATGAATAAATGGGTTGTTATCTCCATTTTACCATAGAAACTCAGCTGTGAGAGGTAATGCCAGAGTCTGGATTTGACCTTGGGTCTGTCTGACTCCCTAACCAGTTCTCATGACCATGAGCTGTGTTCTGCGCATCACGCCACATGTTTCAGGTAGAAATGACTTATTCAATCAAAAAAAGTATGAATGTCAGTGATGTGCCAAGCCCTGTGGTAGATTATGGAAATTTAAGAAAAGGACTAAGACACAATGTTTACCTTTGGGGAATGAGTCAGAGTTGTGTATCAGGGTTATGGGAACCCTGAGGAGGGGTGGGGGTCACCTTACCTGGTGGTTGGGAGGAGGAAGGGGTCAGGAATTCATAAGGGCAGGGCCTTGGAAGATCAGTAGAATTTCCCCGACAGAGCAGGGAGCTGGGCTCCTGGCAGAGGGAACAGCAGGGACATTATCTAAGCCCATGTTGTAATTCACACACGGAAAGAAGTCCTGTAGGCATCTTTTATGGGAAAACAGGGAGAAGAGATCCCAGGCATCAGCCTCTTCAGCCTCGTCTCTCACCTCTGCTCCACCCCTGAAACGTGCACCCGATCCTCCAGCCATTCCAGACCATGTGCTCTTTCTTGAACAGGCCAAATGCTTCCCAGCCTCTGAGCCTCTGCACCAGCTGTTCCCTCTTTCTGGTGTGCCCTTCCCACCATGACATCCCAACAAACTCCCCCTCCCCCTTCTCAGTTCAGTGTCACTCTGTGAAGCTTGCCCGACCTCCCCAGGCAGATTCACACAAGCCCTGCTTGGAGCTCCCCCAGCCCCCACATGTCCCTGCAGCCGGCACCTCCCACTGCACCAGATTCACCTTCTTCTGTGTGTTCCTCACCCACCAGGCTTAGACCTCCCAGAGGACCGAGCGACAACTTATAAAGTGTGAAATAAATGCTCCTGGGAGCCTGAATGAATGAATGAGTGAGCGGGTGAGTGAATCAGTGAGTAAGTGAGTGAAGGCATCGGGCCATAGAGAGGTGAAGGGACCCCTGCAGTCATCCCTGTCCTCCTGAAGGGTTAACATCAAATGTCACCAACCCTGCTGTGACTCACAAATGGATTTTTAGGACTGGAAATGGCATGAAAAGATCTTCAAGTCCATCCCTCTGCCTCTAGGCAAGAAAGCAGGGTCATTCTGAGTCTTTAAAAAATAGCTTTATTGAGATATAAGTTGCATAACATAAAATTCACTCTTTTAATGGGTACATGTCAGTGTTTTTTAGTATATTCATAGAGTTGTACAACCACCATTACTATTTAATTTCAGCATATTTTTATCACTCCCAAAAGAAACCCTGTTCCCATTAGCAGTCACTCCTTATCCCTTTCCTCAGCCCCTGAAACCACTAATCTACTTTATGTCTCTCTGGATTTGCCTGTTCTACACATTTCACATATATGGAACTGTCTTAGTCAGCTCGGGCTGATATAACAAATACCATAGCCCAAGTGGCTTGAACAATAGAAATTTACTTCTCATAGTCCTGGAGGCTGGGAAGTCCAGGATCAGAGTACTAACACAGTTGGGTATTGGTTTTTCAGACAGTCACCTTCTGGCTGTGTCCTCACATGGCAGAGAGAAAAGAAAAATCATCTCTCTGTGTCTCTTCTTATAAGGGCACTAATCCTATTCATAAGGGCTCCACCCTCATGACCTAATTACCACCCGGAGGCCCCACCTCCAAATACAATCATATTAGGAATTAAGCTTCAACATATGAATTAGGGGGGGAAAACATTTAGTCTATAGCAGGAACTATACAATATAAGGTCTTTTTGTGACTGGCTTATTTTACATAGTTTTCAAAGTTAATTCATGTAGCATGTGTCAGTACTTCATTTCTTTTTACTGTAGAATAATATTCCATTTTGTGAATACACTATATTTTGTTTATCCACTCATCAGTTGATGGATACTTAGGTGGTTTCCAGACTTTTACTATTATCAGTAATACTTCTATGAACATTTGTGTACATGTTTTTGTGTGGACATATGTTTACATTTCTCTTGGGCATACATCAAGGAGTAGAATTGCTGGGTCATATGTTACTCAATGTTTAACTCTTTGAGGAAATATCACACTATTTTTCAAAACAACTGCACCATTTTAAATTCCCAGTAGCAATGTGTGAGGATTCCAGTTTATCTACATCCTTGCCAACACTCGTTATTATCTATCTTTTTTTTTTGAATTTTATTTCATTTATGTTTTTATACAGCAGGTTCTTATTAGTCATCAATTTTATACACATCAGTGTATACATGTCAATCCCAATCCCACAATTCATCACACCACCATCTGCACCCCCACACAGCTTTCCCCCTTGATGTCCATACGTTTGTTCTCTACATCTGTGTCTCAATTTCTGCCCTGCAAACCGGTTCATCTGTACCATTTTTCTAGGTTCCACATACATGCATTAATATACGATATTTGTTTTTCTCTTTCTGACTTAATACACTCTGTATGACAGTCTCTAGATGCATCCACCTTTCAACAAATGACCCAATTTCGTTCCTTTTTATGGCTGAGTAATATTCCATTGTATATATGTACCACATCCTCTTTATCCATTCATCTGTCGATGGGCACTTGGGTTGCTTCCATGACCTGGCTATAGTAAATAGTGCTGCAATGAACATTGGGGTGCATGTGTCTTTTTGAATTATGGTTTTCTCTGGGTATATGCCCAGTAGTGGGATTGCTGGGTCATATGGTAATTCTATTTTTAGTTTTTTAA
>NC_041216.1:12094155-12094619 GCF_002837175.3 Physeter macrocephalus | reverse complement strand
CTTGGCCATCTGTATGTCTTCTTTGGAGAAATGTCTATTTAGGTCTTCTGCCCATTTTTGGATTGGGTTTTTTGTTTCTTTAATATTGAGCTGCATGAGCTGTTTATATATTTTTGAGATTAATCCTTTGTCCATTGATTCGTTTGCAAATATTTTCTCCCATTCTGAGGGTTGTCTTTTCTTCTTGTTTATGGTTTCCTTTGCTATGCACAAGCTTTTAAGTTTTAATTCCCATTTGCTTATTTTTGTTTTTATTTCCATTACTCTAGGAGGTGGATCAGAAAAGATCTTGCTGTGATTTATGTCAAAGAGGGTTCTTCCTATGTTTTCCTCAAGAGTTTTATAGCGTCCGGTCTTACATTTAGGTCTCTAATCCATTTTGAGTTCATTTTTGTGTATGGTGTTAGGGAGTGTTCTAATTTCATTCTTTTACATGTAGCTGTCCAGTTTTCCCAGCACCACTT
>NC_041216.1:12092952-12093539 GCF_002837175.3 Physeter macrocephalus | reverse complement strand
ACCATTGAGAATGATGTTTGCTGTGGGTTTGTCATATATGGCCTTTATTATGTTGAGGTAGGTTCCCTCTATGCCCACTTTCTGGAGAGTTTTCATCATAAATAGGTGTTGAATTTTGTCAAAAGCTTTTTCTGCATCTATTGAGATGATCATATGCTTTTCATTCTTCAATTTGTTAACACGGTGTATCGCATTGATTGATTTGTGTATAATAAAGAATAGGTCCTGGACTTTTGTTTGTTGGAAGATTTTTAATCACAGTTTCAATTTCATTACTTGTGATTGGTCTGTTCATATTTTCTATATCTTCCTGGTTCAGTGTTCGAAGGTTATACCTTTCTAGGAATTTGTCCATTTCTTCCATGTTGTCCATTTTATTGGCATAGAGTTGCTTGTAGCAGTCTCTTAGGATGCTTTTTATTTCTGCAGTGTCAGTTGTAACTTCTCCTTTTTCATTTCTAATTTTATTGATTTGAGTCCTATCCCTCTTTCTCTTGATGAATCTGGTTAATGGTTTATCAATTTTGTTTATCTTCTCAAAGAACCAGCTTTTAGTTTTATTGATCTTTGTTATTGTTTTCTTTGTT
>NC_041216.1:12088773-12092803 GCF_002837175.3 Physeter macrocephalus | reverse complement strand
CATATATATTTATAATTGTTATATCTTCTTCTTGGATTGATCCCTTGATCATTATATAGTGTCCTTCCTTGTCTCTTGTAACATTCTTTATTTTAAAATCTATTTTACGTGATATGAGTATTGCTACTCCAGCTTTCTTTTGATTACCATTTGCATAGAATATCTTTTTCCATCCCCTCACTTTCAGTCTGTATGTGTCCCTAGGTCTGAAGTGGGTCTCTTGTAGACAGCTTATATATGGGTCTTGTTTTTGTATCCACTCAGCAAGCCTGTGTCTTTTGGTTGGAGCATTTAATCCATTCACTTTTAAAATAATTATCGATATGTATGTTCTTATGACCATTTTCTTAATTGTTTGGGGTTTGTTTTTGTGGTCCTTTTCTTCTCTTGTGTTTCCCACTTAGAGAAGTTCCTTTAGCAGTTGTTGTACAGCTGGTCTGGTGGTGCTGAATTCTCTTAGCTTTTGCTTGTCTGTAAGCCTTTTGATTTCTCCATCGAATCTGAATGAGATCCTTGCCAGGTAGAGTAATCTTGGTTGTAGGTTCTTCCCTTTCATCACTTTAAGTATATCATGCCACTCCCTTCTGTTGTAGAGTTTCTGCTGAGGAATCAATTGTTAACTTTATGGGAGTTCCTGTGTATGTTATTTGTCATTTTTCCCTTGCTGTTTTTAATAATTTTTCTTTGTCTTTAATTTTTGCCAATTTGATTACTATGTGTCTCGACACGTTTCTCCTTGGGTTTATCCTGTATGGCACTGTCTGCATTTCCTGGACTTGGGTGGCTATTTCGTTTCCCATGTTAGGGAAGTTTTCAACTATAATCTCTTCAAATATTTTCTTGCTTTTGATTTCTCCATCGAATCTGAATGAGATCCTTGCCAGGTAGAGTAATCTTGGTTGTAGGTTCTTCCCTTTCATCACTTTAAGTATATCATGCCACTCCCTTCTGTTGTAGAGTTTCTGCTGAGGAATCAATTGTTAACTTTATGGGAGTTCCTGTGTATGTTATTTGTCATTTTTCCCTTGCTGTTTTTAATAATTTTTCTTTGTCTTTAATTTTTGCCAATTTGATTACTATGTGTCTCGACACGTTTCTCCTTGGGTTTATCCTGTATGGCACTGTCTGCATTTCCTGGACTTGGGTGGCTATTTCGTTTCCCATGTTAGGGAAGTTTTCAACTATAATCTCTTCAAATATTTTCTTGGGTCCTTTTTCTCTCTCTTCTCCTTCTGGGACCCTTATAATGCGAATGTTGTTGCATTTAATGTTGCCCCAGAGGTCTCTTAGGCTGTCTTCATTTCTTTTCAACCTTTTTTCTTTATTCTGTTCTGCAGCAATGAATTCCACCATTCTGTCTTCTAGGTCACTTATCCATTCTTCTGCCTCAGTTATTCTGCTATTGAATCCTTCTAGCGTAGTTTTCTTTTCAGTTATTGTATTGTTCATCTGTGTTTGTTCTTTAATTCTTCTAGGTCTTTGTTAAACATTTCTTGCATCTTCTCGATCTTTGCCTCCATTCTTTTTCTGAGGTCCTGGATCATCTTCACTATCATTATTCTGAATTTTTTTTCTGGAAGGTTGCCTATGTCCACTTCATTTAGTTGTTCTTCTGGGGTTTTATCTTGTTCCTTCATCTGGTACGTAGCCCTCTGCCTTTTCATCTTGTCTGTCTTTCTATGAATGTGGTTTTTGTTCCACAGGCTGCAGGTTTGTAGCTCTTCTTCCTTCTGCTCTATCCATCTTTTTGATTATAACCATCCTATTGGCTGTGAAGAGGCATGTCATTGTAGCTTTGATTTGTATTTCCTTAATGACTAATGATGCTGACCTTCTTTTCATGTGATTATTGGCAACTTATAGATCTTGTTTGGAGAAATATCTATTTAAATCCTCTGCCCTTTAAAAAAAGTCAACTTATTTGTCTTTTTGTTGTTGAGTTGTAAGTGTTCTTTATAGATTCTGAAACCAGTCTCTTAACAGATATATGACTTGCAGATATTTTCTCCCATTGTGTAGGTTGTCTTTTCACTTTCTTGGTGATGCCTTTGGAAGAACAAAAATTTTTTAATTTTGATCGAGTCAATTTATCCATTTTTTCTTTTGTTATTTGTGTTTTTTATGTCATAATTAAGAAATAATTCACTAATCCAAGGTCACAAAGATTTACTTCTATGTTTTTTTCTAAGGGTTTTATAATTTTGGCTCTTACATTTGGTCTATGGTCCGTTTTGAGTTAAATTTTATGCATGGTGTGAAGTGGGTGTCCAACTTCATTTATGTATTCATCTAGTTGTACCAGTATCATTTGTTGAAATCACTGTTCTTTTTCCATTGAATTATCTTGGCATCCTTCATCCTTGTTGAAAACAATTGGCCACATATATCTTACTTTTATTTGCAGATATTTTATTGTTTTTGGTGTAATTATAAATAGAATTGTTTACTGAATCATTTTCAGATTGTTCATTAGTAGTCTGTAGAAATACAACTTATTTTTGTATATTTATTTTATATCCTGCAATCTTGCTGAACTCATTTATGAGTTCTGATAGTATTTTTCTGTGAATTCCTTAGGATTTTCTGTATTCAGGATAATGTTATCTGTGAAGGAAATAATTTTACTTCTCTCTTTCCAGTATGGATGCCTTTTATTTCTTTCTCTTGCTTAACTCACCTGGCTAAAACTCCCAGGTTTGAATAGAAGTGGTCAGAGTGGACATCTCTTCTTGTTCTTGAGGTCAAGAAAGAAGCATTCAATCTTTACCATTAAGTAGGGTGTGAGTAGGTTTTCCCATTATTGTTTCCTTTATTAGGTTTAGGAAGTTTTCTGACATTCTAATTTTAGAGATGAATTCACAAAGACCAGAGAGGTTGACACACTTGCCCAACTCTCATGACAAGAACTTTGATTTCCAATGGCCACAACTATTATCAGCCATAATAATTAGAGGAGCCTGGCAGCTACAGGCATTGCTCACCCAGCATGTGCCTGGCCCTGCGCTGTGGCCATCGAACCATCTCCTTTAACCCTCACTGCAACCCAATGAGGTACGTAATTTTATTTATTCATATATCTTAATTTTATTTATTTATACTTCCGTTGCATTTGATTTTCTCATCATAAAGGAAAATATATGCTTGTTTTAAAGAATTCAAATGTTAGAAAAATGTAAATACCAGAAAGTGACAGTCTCCATCATCCCATTCCTGTTATTCCCATTTTACAGATGAGGGAACCAAGGCTTACTGTGCTTTCTACATGGCCAAGCCTTAGTCCCAGCAAACACACAGCTAGGTTCTCTGCTTACCTGATGTGATACCAACAACTCAGTGAGTTGTAAGGGAAACCAAGACGCTGGGGAGGTCTTGGGCAGTTGGAAACAACTGGTTCACTTGAATGGATTGTTTTTCTGCTGGGTTAGAGCCTGCAAATCAATATTCAATTGTGCCACCTAGTATGGTAGCCCACCTCCCCACTCAGGGATGACAGAGAAAGACTGTCCTGAGGAAATCTAAATAGAGGTTTCCTGAGAAACCTGGATGGATACGTGTGCAGATGCTCTTGAGGGGTCCATTAATCTGAGGCTGATGAATTACCTGGGCAGGTGCCACCAGCATCCTCACTCAGGACAGGAGAGGTGTAATTACTTCTCTTGTGGTAGTTATCGGGAGTGAGCTGGTCCATTTCTCTCCTTTATTACCACTGAATTTCAAGAAAGTGTCTGCTGAGCCCTCACCCCTGTCCCCCGTTTTCTAAATGTTGGATTTATTTGATGACTCCACTAGGCCTGGTGGTGGGGGCCAGAGCAAGCCCTGCAGCGAGAAGGACTTGGCCCTAGAGCCCACTCTCACAAACGGTTCTTTCTTTCTTTCTTTCCTTCTTCCTTCCTTCCTTTCTTTCTTTCTCTTTCTTTCTTCCCTTCTTCCTTCCTTTCTTTCCTTCTTTCCTTCTTTCCTTCTTTCTTTCTTTCTTTCTTTCTTTCTTTCTTTCTTTCTTTCTTTCTTTCTTTCTTTCTTTCTTTCTCTC
>NC_041216.1:12084877-12088637 GCF_002837175.3 Physeter macrocephalus | reverse complement strand
CTTCCTTCCTTCCTTCCTTCCTTCCTTCTTTCCTTCCTTCCTTCTTTCCTTCCCCTCTCTCCCAGTGGGTGCAGCTGCCTCAGAGGAGGGAGAGTGTTTCCCATAAAGGGAGGAGCCAAGCAGAGGGCGGGCTATGTGCTGGCAGGAAGTTGTATGGGCAGCTCAAGCTCTTGATGAAGTAGAGGCCTGAGGAGGGACTGGGCAACCTCCGATGTTCTTTCCAAGGCTAGGATTCTGGAATTCCATGCCCAGAGAGATTGGAAATAGGCCAGTGGTTGGCAAAGCTTTCTCACCATGACCCACTTTAACTTCCTCTTCACAGCCTTTGACGTTTTCTGCTGTAGCCCAGAGCACCAGTAGGAATGAGACTTGAGACAATTTCCAATTCAAATGCTTCTGAGCCCCTAGCCTTATAGGGCCCTAAATCCCAGAATTAGACATCAATCTCTTCCAGATCAATAACAAAAATGGTCCCAATTTCTCGCCTTTCCTGTATCCATATTCTTTACCGCTCCTCCTATCCAAGGGTAGAGTCTCTTTCCCACCCCTTGACTTGCTCTGGCAAACAAAATGCATGGAAATAGTGACATGCCAAAGCCCATGTATCTTACGTATGTTTACCCTCTCTAGGAACCCTGCCTCTACTCTGAGAACAAGCCCAGGCTATCCTGTTGGAGGCTGAGAGACCACAGCACCCAGCTGTCCCAGCCAAACTCCAGCCAGCCCGAAGAAGTAGAGTTATTAAGCTGACTTGCCACTGACCTCAGAGACACAAAGGAACTCAGCCAGAATGGCCCAGCCTAAATTTTCAAACCCCAGAACTGTGAACTAAATAAAAGTTTGTTGTTTTAAGTCACTTAATGTTGGGGTGGTGTGTTACACAGTATAGGTGACTGATACACAGGCTGTTTGCATAGGCTTACTTCAGAGACTTCAACTACCATGAAAAGCTGTCAGGTGCCTTGATCAGTGTATTATTAAGATAAAGGAAATGAGAACCAGATAACGGTGGCTTACACAGAACAGAAGAATGTTTAATTCTCATGGAATAATCCTAGTGTCAGTGTCCTGAGCTAATGTGTTAGGGACCTGGCCTCCCTCCAGCTTGTTGCTCTGCCACTTCTAAGCTATTTCCCCATCCACTGGTTAAATACAGCTCATCTCCATGGCCACACTCCAGCCAGAAAGAAGGGAAGATGCCCTTAGGGCACAGTCCAGAGGCTGTACATATATGTGTACACATGAACGCATGTGCACACACATACCATTTGCTCAAGGGCCATTGGAAGAACTTAGTCACATGACTACTTCTTGCTGCAGGGGAAACTGGGAAATGTAACTGTTCTGGACAGCCATATACACACCTGGAATGGCAGGTTCTGTTACCAAAAGAAGTAGAGAAGGGTATGCTGGGAAGCGACTGGTAGGCCCCACTGCAATGCAAAGTGTGTATTAGGGCAATGTTTCTGGGAATTGGGTGGGACTGGCAGTGAGGGGGAAGGAGATGGGTCTATTCTGCATCTCCATTTTCCCTCTTTCCTGGGGGCCTTCTTTCTGCTTTCTCAGCCTTGACACTGATGTGTCATTCTATTCTTGCCTTAATTTGGGTCTCCCAAAGTGCCCTCTGTAACACTCGTTAACTCTGGGAGCCCCAAGCTAGTGAGACCACTTGAACACACAGACAGGTTAGTTAGTGAGGGTGCCATATTCTCCTGATGGATCCTTAGCCATTTCCAATGACCACTGTGGAACCTCCTTGTACAAGCACACGTTCCCCCAATCTTTACTGGGCACCTGCTCTATGTTGACGTTATGCTGGGTAGTGGGGATACAACAGTGAGTGAAAACAGATGTGGTCTGGATGAGCCAAAGACTAGACTACAGTGGGAGAGGGGCATTGTACCCCCAAATCATACACATATGTGGGAAACTGCAGCTTACTGTGTCAAAGTAGAGGTGTGTGGGGTAGTGCATAGGGAGGTCTGAGGCTTGGCCAAAGAAGTGATATTTAAGTTGATCACTGGAAGTTAAGCAGGAGTTGTTTAGGTCAAAAAGGGGGTGGGGAGAGCCTTTCAGGTGCAGGAAACTGTATATGCAAATGCCCTGGGGTAGAAGGTCAGCAAGATCAGGAAGCAAGTGTGAGTGGATCAGATAATGTGAAGAAGGAGGCTGAGATGAGGCAGGGCAGAGGCTGGCAGCAGGCTGGGAAGGGCCTAAAAGCCATGTTGGAGAGTTCCATTGCTCTAGTAGGGACACAAGAAGTTTTTAAAGGATGTGAGCGGGGAAGTTTGGTCTCCACAATCAGGAAGCTCTCCTTGGACTTTCCTTTAAATGTAGACAGAGCTGAGCCACACACTGAAGATGTGTCCGTGTCCTATGGGGCTCTGAGCCATCTATTCCCTGAGTGCTTGAATTTGGGAGGTTGTGGGTAGATTCAGAGCACCTGTGAGGTATGAGAAAGAAACCAGAGTAGGGCATGGGCTGCCGCAGAGACCTCACATCTAACCCTCTGCCTGGAGCGGAGACATCGGATAGGCTGGCTGTTAAAAACTTTCCCTGGACCCCTGCTGTGTGTTTGCAGAGGATGGAGGACATCCCCATAACCCTTATGACCTCTCTCTTGTCTCAGAACCAAATGTAAAATCTTCTGTGGATTAAATTTGACCCTATGAGCTTTGACTTCAAAAATAAGAAAAATCAGTTCTTTCAGGAGGTAGAGTCAGAGTGTTTTCTCCACGGGGCATCTCCCAACCTCCTTCCAGCTTCTGGAAGGTCTGGGAAGGGTTCTCCCAGGAGCAGGGCACATACTCAGCCCCTCTCACGTCCTGCCTCACATTCCCTTCCCTGGTTGGGGTAAAGGGGAGCTGCAGGCTGTTGGGGGTTTGCACATGACTTTAATAGACCTCATCTGTCCCAGGATCTGGTTTACAGGTCTGGGGTGAGGTGAACACTTCAGGGCCACCAGGTTTGGCCAGAAAGATCAGCTGAGGTAGGGACCAGGACCCTAGCCTGGAACACTAGGGAACAAAGGCTTGATCTGCTGAAGGTGGTGTCAGGACAGCCAGGGGCCGGTGGCTTAGGCCACCGGGGTTGGGAGCTGGACCACGGGTCTGAGTAACGGACCCAGTGAAACAGCAACAAGACAGGACCCTCAGCCCATAGGCACAGAGAAGTTAAGTGACTTTCCGAAGGTTACACAATAAGCCCCACGGCCAGGATTGAAATCCAAACTTGGAGCCCAGGGAGCAAAGAGTCTGCTTTCAATATGAGGAAGGTCCTCCCTCTTGGCTGTTCCAGCACGATGTTTCCCCTGAATCAGCTACAGTTACTGTTGGCATCTTTCCACCTGGGAGCTCCGGGCTCTCTCATCTCCATTGTCCCAATTAGCATCAGGACTGTTTTTATTAGGTGATTTCCTGTTGGGAGAGATCC
Source organism: Physeter macrocephalus (assembly GCF_002837175.3). NCBI lineage: Eukaryota > Metazoa > Chordata > Mammalia > Artiodactyla > Physeteridae > Physeter > Physeter macrocephalus. Next base: position 12,085,205 of record NC_041216.1, on the reverse strand, counting down.
AAACATGTCTCTAAAGAATGCACAGTTTCCGTTCTTTCCCTGCATTATCTGTCATCATGAATTCCCCTTTCAGTGGAGTCTTTCCTTTTGATTTTGAATCCAACTTCAAAAGCTGCAACATAAAAGGCCAGCTGGAAAGGCCATATTTTGAGCTGATGCCCTTCCTCGTGGCCCTCCTGCTCCCTTCCCATCCCCCCGTGGGCTGGTCTCCCCCATGAGAGCCACTCCCACCAAGTGAATGGTCACCGAGGGCCAGGCCCTGTGCTGACCACTGTCTAGGAGGTGCCTCCTCACAGCCTCATGGCAGCCCTGTGAGGTGGGCATCAGG
>NC_041216.1:12073704-12084377 GCF_002837175.3 Physeter macrocephalus | reverse complement strand
ACTGGTGGCCTTAAGGAGAGTTGGGGAGCAGCTTCCCCGCTTCCCTCAGCATCGGCCAGCGTAGGGGGCATGGGGTAGGACGGGGCTGAGCCCAGGACGGTGATGGGAGCAGCACACACAGGCTCTTCCTCAAGGGCCGAGCTTCGGGGTAGACGTGACGTGGCTCCTGCCTCTGTCCTTCCTATGCATCTTGGACAGGAGCGCTGGCCCTCTCTGAGCCCTGGCTCCTCACATGCACACAGGGACGCTGAGAGTGCCAAGGGTGATGCTGGGCAGCTCTTGGCACGGGCCCCAGTGCACTGTGGGAGCCCCATCAGTGGCAGCCGCTCCTGAGATGCTCTGACTCTCCTCCTTAGTCACCGCAGGCACCGTGCCTCCCAGGTTTGGTACCCGAGGGCAGAGCTTCTTGCTGCAAAAGAACTGAGAGCAGGTCAGGACCCCTAGCTCAGGCCCAGGACAGGAGCCTCGTGTCTGCCTGGCTTTCAGACTGGGGGTGGGGTGCGCGGTGGGGAGGCTGCACTCCCTGGAGTGTTTTCTGACACCTCCATAATGTGCATTTAACCCTGCGACCTCCCTAAACCACACCCTCCTGTTCCCGTCACTGTCCCAGGCTTGAGTGTGTTCCGAAGGAGGGCTCCCCATCAGGGCTCAGACACAGCATAACCTCCCTTCATCAGTGCCCAGCACTTGACCTGCCTGTTGTCTTCAATCTCCCAAGACATGGGTGAGGTCACTGATCCTGTTCACAGTAAGGGAACAGAGAGGGGGAGTGACCTGCCTAAGGTCACACAGCAGAGAGGAACAGCACCAGGTGGCAGAGACACCTCATCTACTGAGAGGTGGGGTCATGGTGGGACCCAGGATCTGGTCCCAGATCCTGTGCCTTGACTGTGCCCTGTCCTGTCCCTCATGATGCTGTCCCTGTGTCCTGCATTGTCCTGTACCCACCGAGGCCTCGTGACCACCCTGCTAGGTTGGCCTAATCTACCCCACTTGACAGATGAGAAAACTGAGGCTGGAAGGAAGGGAAGAGACTTGTGCAAGGCCTGGGGCTAGAACCCGGATTTAAACCTGTGTCTGCTGCCTCCAAAGCCTAAGCCCCACCTGGGACCCTGTCAGGGACCCACCGCCCTCTTGGAGGGATCAGTAGGAACCAGTGGGCAGGAACCAGGGCAGGGTAAGCCCAGAACGGAAGCGGGCTGAGCCCAGGGGTGACCAGGTCTCTGCCAGCTGCCACCCCAGGTGCCAGGACTCCCACTGGGAGTTTCCCACCAGGACCCATCCACCTCACCAGCCTCCGGGGCCCCTGGTGCACAGGCGTGAACCTGGGCCCTGCCCGGGAGTCCTGCTTTGACATCTTGGAGGACAGTTCATTCAGCTTCACAGGCTGAGAAAAAAGCAGAAGCATCAGCCTCCCTGTCCTAAAGCCTCCCTGAGTTGTATTAAAAACAAGTGGGGGCAGAGGATGCCTGGATTCTAGTCACCTCATCACCTGGTCATGGATGTCACAGCCTGTGACACCCACCCAGGCCCAGCTGTGATGTCCTCCCACCTCTCACCTGGGGTAAAGGCACATTCCCTCCCTAGGGGCAGGGGTGGGGTGGGCTGGGGAGGGATGGGGGTGGGGCCCAGCTCCAGCCAGAGGGCTCTGGTCACCGTGGAAACAGGTAGCTGGGGAAGGCAGGCCCTGAGGCAGAGGCCCTCATCCTGGCTCCAGAGCTGGGTCTGCTTAAGCCCAGGCAGGGTCTCAGCCCTCAGTTCCTTCACGGTTCCCACTGCACAGGTAGAAGGGACCCCTCCCCACTTCAGAAGCCCAGGGCAGGTCACCCAGGTTCCTGGAACTGCTTCATCTGCCCCCCAGATCCTGCCAGCAGAGGTGAGAAGAGCAAAAGCTGAGCTCAGCACCTGTGGGGTCAGAGACCGGGGCTGCGAGGCTGGAAACTGAGGCTGCGGGGGCAGGGGGTGGAGGGAGGGGACGCCAGGACATTGGGCTTGTAAAGGCCCCCCCCACCCCAGAGGCCTTGGGCTCAGCCCGCTCCTTCTCTGGATGGGAGCGCTGAGGTCCTGAGGGTGCAGGGTGCCAGTGGGGGCCCAGCTCACACTCCTGACATGGAGGCAGGGCCCATTTGTGGGGTGTGGCGGGCACAGGGGGCAGCGGGGCTGTGGACCCAGTGTCTCCCCTTCTGCTCTGCTGACCTCGGCTCTCAGACTGGACAGGCCCGGTGTCCACGGGGGAGCCAGCTGTGGTGGGTCATGGACACCTGCCTGTCCTTGGCTCCACTTTGGAGATCTGCTTAGGGGGCCCTGAGGGACCACGTGGGATCTCTAAGCCTTCCGTGACCCCACAGGCGGCCTCCCGCTGCACCCCACCCTCTCACCCAGCACCCACAGGCTTCTCAAGATGATTTCCTCCTATCCCCAGAACTGAGCCCCACGCAAGCGGGTCTTACTTCTCACTGGTCCATCTCTCATCACAGCAAAATACACGTAGCAGCATCGGAGACGTCTATTAACTTTTGCCTTCTTAAAAAAGCTTTGCGCTCTATAAGCACGCCCCACCTGACCTTCCCTCATGTCCCAGCATGAGAGGATCACAGACTCCCCCATAAACTAGAAACTGTCAGGAGACCTGGGTGAGATCTGGGTGCCCTGAGACCACCGGTTCCCACCCTAGATGCACCCTGGAGTCACCTGGGGAGATTCTAAAACTGACCAATGCCCGCTCCAACCCCACGAGGTTTTGATCAGTCTTGAGTGACACCGGCCTCCTCCTCAGATGACTCAGATGCTGAGACACAAGTGGGAACTATTGGTTTCCACAGTACCATAGCCCAGTCCCAGGAAAGCCTGGATCTGACTTCATAACTCACGCTCCATCCCTCTCCTCTCTCAGATCCTCAGGGGGGCAGCTGAAACCAAAGGAGTAGTTGCAGATGGAAATCAAAGAGCGATCCTGCAGTGGCTTTATGCTGTGTCAACTTGGTTAATCAGGGACCACGCGTCCCCAGTTCTCTTCCCCTCGTGGTTCCGAGCTAGCACTGGCTACACGAGACTACCCGTGATTGGGAGGCAGGAAAGAGGCGGTAGTCGTGCTTTACCCTCTGTGGGCTCACTGCGTGGGTGTGGGAACCACCTGCGCGTGCAATTCCTCCAGCTATCCCCCCTATTCCCTCCTGCATCTTCCCAGGTCCTGGACAAAGCGGCCCCGGGACCCTGAGATGGGAGGCGCCAGCTTCTCTGCACATTGTACAGCGACAGCAAGGTTGGAACAGACGGGGCCTCCAGGGTGTCCACTTTGTGGGTTCTAGTCTATCTTTGGGGCGTCTGTTTGTCCTCAGTCCTATCCACAGTCAGCTTTCCTCCCTGACTTCCCGTCCAGCTGACCTACAACGGCTTCAGGCTTGGCACTAGGCGGAGACGCAGCAAACAGCCTTCAAGCTCAATTGCATGAGGTCTAGCCCCTCTGAAAACACAAACAAACCCAAAATAAATAAAGCCCACCTTTTCCTCTAGTACTTAGACCATTTCTGTTTCTGAGTGAACCTTGATGTATAAAAATCTTATTCATAACTATATAAATACCTGATGATGTACCTGCCACCCCTCACTTTGGGAGCCCCAGGTAGAGGGGAGTTGGAGACCCATCATCGGTCTACTTGCTCTCGGATTCAGCTCTTGCCCCTTCGCTGCTCTGCATCTCAGGGGGCAACCCTTCCCAGGCACCTCGCCCTCTGAATGGGTGAAGCTGTAGGAGATACAGGTGGGAGAGCGGAGGTGCGGAAGCCAGGGCGTTTTGCTCCCTCTCTCTCTGCTTCAAGAGCCATTCTCAGCAGCAGCTGTCTCTCCCGTCTAATTTCAGCTCCCATTGGACTGCCTCTCGCCCTGTGGCTCCAGAGCTCCCTGGGTAGCCCCCATCACAGCTCTGGCTCCCACCTGATAATCCCAAGTTCTGGGCTCTGAGGGGTGGAAGGAGAGAGCTGGTCCAACGCCATCACCTTCCATGCGTTGACCCTGCCCACTAGTGAGCATGGCCCAATCAGTGTCCTGCCTCTGGCCAATCAGATCTGCACGTCTTCCTTTCTTGGGGAGCATGGAGGGGGTCTCAGAAGGACACCAGAGGTGAGTCTCCCATGGGACAAAGTTCAGAGGTTTTCTCCCCAACAGTAATAATGAGTCAGACTGTGATTATGATTTAAACAAAGTGCAGTGGAAACACCAAGCAGGTTATTGATTATTGTCTTCAATTGGAAGGTGAACTAAGCCTCAGGAAAGTTCTACTTGCAACCTAGGTCTTGAAGGTGAGATTTCAGTGGGCAGATATGAGGTTCATTTGGCGGGGAGGGGGAGGAAGAGCCAAGGTGCAGAGGGTTCAGGAATGCGGAGGGGGTCTGGTATGTCTGGGACCAAGGATCCAGTAGGGAAGGCTGGAGTTAATCAAAGTGGACCCCAGCAGAATAGAAAGGCTGGTGAGAACAAAGACAGAAGATTTGAAGCCAAGTGAGGAACAGAGGAAACACCCCTTGTCCATCACACAGCGTGGGGCTGGGATTAGCACTACGGATGGGGCATGGGTTCAGAGTGTGATTCTTTGAAGTCACAGCCTCAGATTACTAATAAGCCTTAGGCAAGTAGAGTAGCACAATCATAATTTCTAAAAGCCAGAGAATCTTAAGGAATCGTATCATTTTAGGATAATTGAATTATTGGATCTCACAGCCTTGGGTTTTAAAAACTACAGCAACTTTGAATCTTAGCTCTTCCAGGGTGTCACAGCCCTGCCTCCCGCCGCCCCACCCCACTGCTGCTTATGCTAATACACACTCTGTGCTCAGTGCTTTGCACACGTTATGTCATTTAGTCCCCATGACAACTCTGGGAAGTGGAAACTTATTTGCCTGATTTTCCAGATGAAGAAACAAAGGCTCCATGAGCATAAGTCATTGCTAAAGGTCAGACACCTTATAATCGACACAATCAAGACCCAGCCCATATCTCTTGGCCTCCGAAGCTCATGCCTCAGCCTCTCCGCTGGTTTGTCTCTTGAGAGACCTCTCTGCTGAGTGTTCACCCTTCCTCTGTGCACACCTCCAGTGACGGGGAGCTCATTACCCCTCCCCAGAGCTACCCAAACCTCCCAACTGTGGACACATCTCTCCTGCTGTTCCTAAATCTGCCCTGGGAGACCCCACAGAAGAAGATAACCTTCACCTGGGGCTCCTGTAGGGAGGGGGAGCAGCTCCTCTCGAGGCGGGATGACGATCACACAGGAGGGGGGAGTCGGGTTAGGGAAGCCCCAGCTGCAGCCCCTCCTGGCGATAGAGAGGGGGGTTCATCCTGAGGGAGGGAATCAGCCGGAGACATTGGGAACAGGACGTCTCAAAGACAAGTGAAGACGGAGCCCGGAACACTGAGCCCTGGGGGTGAGGGATGGATTATAATACAGAAACACAGTTCTCCAGCAGCCAGAGGCATGGGGCCTAGTAAGATGGGAATCGGAAGTGCTGTGCCTTTAACTTCTTGGCTCTTCTCCCTGAAAACTTACTCTACAAAATGTGCCTTTGCACCATCCATCCACCCAGATGGCGGTTTAAGTGAAGCTGTTTGTTAAGTGGGAGGAGAAAAGGGAGGGGTGGGAGGAGCGGGAAGGGGGGGTGGAGCCACCGCAGCCCCCAGGGCTGGAGACAAAGTGGGAACAGCTGCGAGTGGGAGGGCGGGGCAGGGAGAGCCGGGGTGGTCCAGGAAGGGGCAGAGCAGGCCTCCCTGGATGGGACCTCAGCACAGCGGAGTCACATGACCAGAGTCCCAGTGACAGTTGCTGGCAGTGTCCCGGTGGGAGGAGCGGGAAGGGGGGGTGGAGCCACCGCAGCCCCCGGGCCCCCGAGGGCGGAGAGCTGCGGAGGTGAGAGCCGTGGCGCTGCTGGCTGGGGAGTGGGCTTTCCGGGACGGACACCCCCGGCTTCAGCCAGGCCCACAGTGGGCCAGAGTCCCAGTCGTAACTGCTGAGGCTTTTTGAGTCTCGTCGTCCTGATCTGTGTACTTCACATACATTCCCCCCCAAGTCTTTAAACTTCAGAGTGACCAATTTACCGACGGAGAAACTGAGGCCCTGAAGGGGCAGGAATTTGGACAAGGTCACAGAGCAAGTCACTGGATGAGAAAATGGCCCTTGCTTTCAGCAAGCCTGTGATGAATTCCATTCCCATCTCTGCATTTTGTGGTCACTTTGTTTTCCTCCCTGCTCTTTCTCCTTCACCGAGATGGCCCAGCCCCTCCTGTCCAGCTGGGCCTTAAAGGGCTGCAGGAAACATTTTCTCTCCAGTGGGCATCAGACGGCAGCACATGGGCCCTTGGTCACCGATGCTCCTGCAGTTGGAGACCTGAGAGGTCCCTCTTCACAGCCACGACTGTCCACCCGGTAGGCCATGCACTTCTATGGCCTTCCATGGAGGTTTGGGAAACGGCACGTCTGTGGTTCCCAGGGGCCTTCCCTCCTGAAGGGAAACTCAGATTTCTGATGCAAAGCACAGCTCCGATTCCCATATTTGACCTCAGGGTGTAACTGTTACTCACTGCCCTCCACTAAGCTTTCTCAAGTCCCCTCACTCTCAGCTATCACCTCATGCCTAGTAGGACAGCAAACCTTATTCGGGGAATAAGGGGGAGGAATCACTGAACACTTGCTAATCCTTCTGATGACAGGAGGACTACACATGTCCATTCACAGTGACTATGGGGTTACCAGGGGTCACCTGGGTTCCATGTGTCCTCCCCCTGCCCCACCTTCCCCTGTGGCTATGGTGACTCCTCCTCTTTGCCTGCTGGCTCCAAATTGCCCTGGAGCAGCTGGAACCTTGCCATTCCATGGAACCCTTGCTGTGTGTCCTGGCAAGAGCTTACCTCTTTTGGGACCAGGACCTCCAAAGTTGCAGAGTCCAGAGTAGCAGAGCTGTAAACAAATACTGATGTCTGTCCTGTGGATGTGAGCTGTTCTCTGTCCTCTTTTCTAATAGGAACGGAAAGGAACACATCCTCTAAATCCAGGCCATATGCTATCCACCTGAGGCCTCTTCAGTCTGTTCTAACAATGATATCATGTCCAGCACATCACCTCCAATCAACCGGGCTACCTGGTTGAGACTAGTCTGAGGCCATTTCCCAGTATCCATCTGTTTCTGCAGGGGTCACACTTGCAGACTAGATGGAGACATGATAGGGACACTGTATATGCTTGATTTTTAACGATGGCACTCATCTTCACCATCCTCCACCCCCCGGCCCAGATGTGACATTGTTTTTGATAGTAATCTTGACGAGGGTGAGAGATGGTTTCAAAGATTTGTATTTGGCCTTCTTCACTATGCTGGCTCTTACCCCACAGTCCAGGGATATCCAAAGGTGGGGTTATCACAACTCTCAGGTGTATCAGTTCTAATTATCCACTCTGGGTCTGGGGAAAGGGCCACTGGGTGGGCGCAACGTGAGCCAGACTTTAGCCAGAACACCACTTAACGCCTGGTTCCCACAGGCCCCCACTCTAGCAGGTGGGTCATGGAGACACTGAGTCGCCAGGCACCAGTGTCGACACAGACCTTATGCCCAATAGTCCTTAAAACGGTTATTTCCTTTCCTCGGTGTACAGTCACCTGAATAAATAGCTATCGTCCCTTTCGGGAAGGATGGGGAGAATCATGATGGTAGGTACCTGCCACGATGTTCAAGGATCCTTCTTCCCAGGCACCTGGCCACCTCCCCCATCAGTGGGCTCCAGGTGTGATAACTGAGCAAATAAATGACTGTTACATTTTATTGGGGTGGCTGCTCTAAGCCACCTTCTCCATTCTTGTTTTTTTGTTTAAACTTTTTACAGATTTATTATAGATTCACATGAAGTCGCAAAAAATAGTTCAGGGAGGTTCCATGTAATCTTCAACTAGTTTCCCCCAATAGTTAACAGCATCATAACTATAGCACAATATCAAAATCAGGAAACTGACATTGGTCCAATCTGTATATATAGTTCTATGCCATTTTATCACATCTGGAGGATTTTGAAACCACACTGCCATCAAGATCAGGGCCACTCCATCGCCCCCAAGGTCTCCCTCCTGCTATCCTGTGTAGTCACACCTACCCTCCTCCACTTCTCCTGCTATTCCTAACCCCTGGCAACTGCTAATCTGTTCTCCAATTCTACAGGTATGTCATTTTAAGAATGTTCCGGAAGTAGAATCATGCCCCTTTGGGGATTGGCTTATTTTTTTTGTTACTGGACATAATGCCCTTGAAACCCACCCAAGCTGTTACAAATACCAATAGTTTGTTCCTTGTGTATCGCTGAGGGAATTGCACGGTGTGGCCGTCCATTCTTGTCTTATATTTGGTTATAAGTGTTAAGCGGCTGCCTGCTGGCCTCTCTCTCCACACCTACCTACCCACAGCTCCCTTTGGAGTCCTTCTGACCTTGAAGGTCACTTTGGTAAGCGCCGCCTCCTTGCTTCCGGCAGTACGTGTCTCTGGCCAGCCTCTGTCACTTCAGGGGCTCCTCAACCCCAGAGGAGAGGCGAGCCACCGCTGGACTTCTCAGTGATGTGGGGGCCCCCTCACCAGCCTCCCGGTGACCTTGGTGAACGGTACATCCTCCGCCGTGGGACACACTCCACGCCAGCCTCTGCCCCTCTGCCCAGTGTCTTTATTCCTTCCTCTACCACCTGCCAAGGCAACTCAGGTGTCTTCACATCGTTGAGAACTGGCCATCACTTTTTCGAGGTCATACCGGGGTCTGTGCTAGATTGTTAAATCCTGTGTACCCCCAGATGTCCCCAAGTCAAGGAATTCTGTTCATTCAGCTGCATATCCCGGCTGCCTTGATCAGCATACCCTCCATCCACTGCCCTGACTGAGGTGACTACAAGTCGGGTCACTTTTCCCACTCCTTTGGTGGATGGTTTACTTCCTCCTTCATCAGACCCAGCATCTCCCCAGCTAGATTCTGCTGGGATTGAAACCCTACTTAACAGCCTGGCAGCCAGAAGATGAGGTGGGCCAGTTTCTGAGGGGACCACCTGTTACCTGAGGGGCGAGGCCTGTGCGGCGTCTTTCGGCCCAGAAGAAGTTGTGGCTCTTCCTTGGAAAGGGGGGATGGGCTGTCTCTGCAAGCCCTGAGGGTTTGGGAAGGGTCGCAGAGTCAATATCCTCAGATGTCCTTGACCCGCGTTTCAGAGTTCCTGGCTTTCCCCATCCAGGCCTCGACCTCTGTATAACAGACCAGCCTTGACTGAGCAGCATTTAAACATCTCTAGAACTCTGTGACGCTGACAATTAGACCTGCGGTCTGCTTTTCAGCCAAGTCCACTCTTCCGCTACCGGAGATAAGGGCCTCTGTGAGCCAGCGGCAGGCAGGCCCTTTGGCTCCCAGGCTGAGCATTTGAGGACTTGTCAGGAGCCCCCAGTCTCTCAATGCCCCTCTGCTTGTGTGGATGTAACTCATCAGCTCAATTCTCAAACCCTGAAAAATGTCTGAGTTGCACTGGCGGATGGTGGAGGAAGTGCCCGGCCAGCTCTGCTGTCTATAGGAACTGCCTTTGCCCCCTCTCCCCACCTCCCACCATACACACATACTTTCTGAATGCCTGCATCATCACACCTGCCGCAGGATGCTCTTCCCCTGGGGGCATCTTCCCAGGTGACCGCAGATAAAATCTTTAACAATTAAGGTACCACTTTCATCCAAACACTATCTGTGCCCAGCCTTCCAACTGGTATGGTGTCCTTTACCCTGCGTGGGGCAGTGAGCCAGTCCCAAAGCCCTTCTCACCTGTTTCCCTCTTTCTTCAAACCCCTAACTCGTGTTAGTCTGAATATTCCAAGAAGCATACACAGAGATGGGGTTATAGGGGGAGGAAGCTGGGGGCTGGCACAGCCATAAGACCACTGTGCAGGTCTGATCCTTGTCGAGAGAGAGAGAGAGAGAGAGAGAGAGAGAGAGAGAGCGAGCCAAAGGGAGGCTGAGGCTTCAGTGAGCAGCTGTGGAAAGTTCCCTCTTCGTGGGGAGAGCAGGGTGAGTGTTCACCTTTAGCCAGCACCACTCTCAGCCAGGCCCTGTGAAACAGTGTTTACATTGCTCTTAGGGCTCCTTGTAGGTGGGCATGTTCACCCTCATTTTACAGAAGAAGAAACTGACGTTCAGAGAGGTCCTCAGCTCTCACAGGGTGGTGATCTGGGGCTGCAAGACAGACTTGATATCAAAGGCCATGCCCTGTCCATGGTGCCACACTGGCCCTGGGGAGCAGCTTGGACAGAGGCCCAGGTAGGTGACCTGTCTGTGGCTAAGTGGGCCCGGAACTCAGCGTTGGGGTCTGGAAACTGTGGGAGAGGCCAGGCCATGATTGCCCTTGAATGCCAGGCCACAGGGGTTAGATTCAGTCACGTAGGCCTGAGTCACGACAGGGGCCTCTGGGCATAGCTGGTCTGCAAGCAGGATCTGTTTGGCTCACTCAGCATTTTTTAAAACCTTGATTTAATTACCAACACTTAAAAGCTGTCAGGGCTTCCCTGGTGGCTCAGTGGTTGAGAGTCCACCTGCCGATGCAGGGGACACGGGTTCATGCCCCGGTCCGGGGAGATCCCACGTGCCGCGGAGCGGCTGGGCCCGTGAGCCGTGGCCGCTGAGCCTG
>NC_041216.1:12046607-12073292 GCF_002837175.3 Physeter macrocephalus | reverse complement strand
CCTGCGGGTCCGGGCCCTGTCCCCCGAAACGGGAGAGGCCCCAGCAGTGAGAGGCCCGCGTACTGGAAAAAAAAAAAAAAAAAAAAAAAAAAAAGCTGTCAGATTTGACATAAGAATCCTCCTTCCTGTCTTCTCTGGAAAAACCAGAACGTCTAAGCTCTTTTGTCCCTATTTCCTACAGTGGGAGGTTGCAATCAAGTGGCTTCTCCCACATCAGGCAGGACAGGAGCTGTCCAGTTTGAACCACTTGCAAGGGGCCGATCCCACACTCACATCCCACTGGGGCTCCTGTGTATGGCCAGGAAAAGCGAGGCCTGGCTGCAGAAGCTACCCCAAACCTCACTGGCTTCACACAACAGGGCACCGTAGGCCTGCCTGGCTCTCCAGGGCAGCCGTCTTCCATGCAGAGATTCAATGATGCAGGCTGCCACCCTGGCTCCACCATTAGAACACAGACCTGGTCTGTGAGGCCTGGGGCAAGGAGACAGAGCTAGAGGGTCTCTGCAGGAAATGAAGTGCTCTGGCCTGGGGGCGCTGCACGTTACCTGCTTCCCACCCACCAGAGAGATCTAGTCACCAAGGGGCAGAAGGGCGGACCCCTTCTTCCCAGGAGGAGAGGAGACCATGCATGGGTGAGCAAAGTCCCTGCTCCGTGCCTGTAAGCTTTAGGGCAGTGACTGGGAGACGGGAGGCAGCATCTCACTCACTCCCATGGTGCTTCTGTCTGCAGGTACCGTACTAACACTGACCTGTGGTACTTTAGCTAATCCTTACAGTAACCCTATCAGGTGGGCTTGGCTCTCCCAACTTCACTGAGGGGAAACTGAGGCATAAAGAGATTGAGTAACTTTGAAAGCCAGTGGTCTGGCTTTCTTAACTACCACCTTGTACTATCCTCACTGAAATGCTGTTGTATCACCAGCAATCCCATTTGACAGATGAGAAGGTTGAGGCAGTGTCTCGTCGATCAAAGCAGTGAGGAGAAAGAAATGTAAGTGATGGGGAGCTGGAGCAAAGGAGAAGGAGGAATGATGAGGCCGTATGTGTGTGTGTGTGTGTGCGCGCGTGTGTGTGTGTGTATTTAAAGAACATTCTGGTAGATCAGGGTTCAACACATATTTGCTGAACACCTAGTGTGTGTGCGCGCGTGTGTGTGTGTGTGTATTTAAAGAACATTCTGGTAGATCAGGGTTCAACACATATTTGCTGAACACCTACTGTGTGTCAGGCCCTCTTCTGGGCACTCCTGTGCTGGGCACTGACTGGATGGGCTGGAGCGAGGGAGAACAGCTGGGGAGTTATTGCAACAGGTGCGTAGGCGGAGACCCAGAGAAGAAGAGGGCCAGGCCATGCACCCAGCAGGTGAGGGCAGGTGGGGCAGAACCAGTTCCTCTGACTCCCTGCCCGAGCTGCCCTCCCCAGTCTACCTCTGTCCTTGTTGTCAGGCTTCCACACACATCCAGGAATGTGATTCGATGATTGTGTACCTTGGGAAGCAGGTGCCACACGCCAGAGCTGTGGGTGCTGAGATGGACACCTCGTGAGTTGCTGGGGGGGTGTCCATCAGGACAACTTTCAGGAAGATGATTGGATGATCAAAACCCCGAGTCTGAGAAAGGGCTGCTCTGGATGCCGTGATTCTGTAGCAGGGATCTGTCCTGAGGATGCGATCAGGGACTCGGCTCATGGGTCCCAGAATGTTCATCAAAGCCTGATGTGCCTAAGAGGGAAGGCTGAAATCCTCCAAAGTGTCTGGCAGGCGAGGATGGTGGGGTAAATTATGGTGCATCTAAATGAGGTACAATTGCGAAGCTATTAACATCATGTTTTTGAGGAATTTTCAGTGATGTGGGAAAATGCTGATGATGTATAGTGAGTTTATAAAAAAAAAAAAACCTGAATAGCTGAATAAATTGTATGATCCCAATTACATAAAATTCAATATGTGCAGAGTGAAAGATAAGAAGGATGGGGAGGAGGAGGGAGGGAAGAAGAAGGAGCAGAGGAAAGAGGAGGAAGAGGGGGAGGAAGAGGAGAAAAGGGGAAGAAGAAAGAGTAGATGATAGAGAAGGTGGGGGAGGAGCTGCCTCCTTGTGGTCCAGCATTGGCCGCATATTCACTGTACCACACACTTTTATTCCCAGCATCCCTGCCTGGAGGTGCTATTCACTTCATTTTACGGAGAGGAAAGTGAGCACAGAGAGGCTAAGTGATATGTCCAATGTCACGAAGCTAAGACACTGAGCCTGGATTTGAACTCACGTCTGGCTGACTCAAGCCCTGGATATTTGCTAAACTGGGGGAGCTGGGGCAGCTCTGAGGCTAAGACATTTAGCCTCAGGGTTCAGGGTTATTTGACTGGTTGGGAAAGGAGAACCTAGCTTTACAGGGACCCACGTTCCTGTTGCAGATGAGGTTGGTACCATCAACAACCCCATTTTGCAGATAAGAAGGTTGAGGCAGTGTCTCAGTGTTCAAGGCAAATAGTAGAGGTGGAGTTTGGGCCCAGGTCTGTAAACGCTGTAACCTGTGCTCTTATCTCTAGTGCAAGCTGCTGGGAGGGAGCTGGGTAGGGGAGCAGGTATGGACAGGTCACCACCTCCCTGAAAAATCCCTTGTCGTGACCCCTGGGGATTCCACACATCTCCGTCTGGGGAGGGGAGAAGACTCCCCACCTGCACCGGTGGGTCCCATGAAGTGTTCCCCTCCTACAGGAAGCCTCGGTGACTCCACTTGCTTGGCTCTGTCCCATTAAGAGTCCTCGGGGTTCATGCATGTGTCTCCCTGAGGCTGGAGCTGCTTAGCCAGGGATGGATGGCAGAGAGGCTGCCTGGTAAACCAGCCTGCAGCACTTGACATGTCACCCAACACCTGAGAACAACAAACAACAGGCATTGTTACTCAAAGGCTCCTCGAATGCGGGGCCTCCCCCAATTCACCCCACCTCCCCGCTCCCCGCCCAGCCAGAGACTCTTGGGGAAACTCTCCCTCTGTCTGCTCGCTGATTCACCGGTGATGACCCATGATGAGTCCCCCATGTCCCCAGCTGCTTCCTGGGCTTTATCCTCTCTGCCTCTTCTTGTCCACTGCTTGTGCTGATGGAGCAAGGTGTTCTGAGCTGAAATCTGTTGCAGCAGTTCAAGCAGGCAAGTGAGGCTTCTGGGAAGGAGGAGGGAACGAAACTCTTGTCCCACCGCCTCCCCTCCTATCCCCCTCTGCCTCCTACTCCCTGCTCCTGGGTGACTTGGGCAGGAGGCTTTGATGCAGACCGTGCTGTGCTTTGGCCATCAGAGTCTGGCTGCCCAGGCTCTTTCCCAGCAGAATCTGGTGCAGCCCATAGCACATGCATTCAAGGGGGCACAGGAGGATGCTGGGAGAATTTAATTAACTGTGTGTATGTGTGTGTGTAATCCTTTACAAAGCACTTTTTTCCTGTACCTTCTCCACAGCCCATAGAGGCTGAAGGAATTATTAGTCCCATTTTACAGATGACAGGGCTGAGACAGGGAGGAGAGCTATTTGCTCCCGGAGTTTCCAGCTAGTTGGTGGTGGCAGGCGGGCTTGAACTCAGGTTCAACTAATAGAAAATCACTGCCTCCTCAGACAGAGTGAGGTGTCCAGAATCTCTGGGTGAAGGAGGAGGAGCAGGGTCACAGGTGGGGAGGCCAGAGGTCCTCAGTACAATCATGATCCCCCAGGTCAATGCCTGAGTCTCTTCCACCTAATCTCCTTCAGTGGGTCTCCCAGCTTCCTTCAAAACACCCCCAATCACAGAGCAAAGTCCCCTCCTCCCAAGGCCGCCCCCCACCAAGAACAGCTTGACTACAGAAGTTCCTCCTTCCAATGAGCTGAAATTCCTTCCTTCACCCCTTCATTCATCTGTCATGCATATTGATGCAGATTACTTGCCAGGATCCAGCCCAGGGAGACAGCAGTGAACAAGACAGATATGCCTCCATGGAACTGAATTTGTTCAAAGCAATATACACAGTCAGATGAGGAAAGAGCCAGGGGTCCCGCGAGGAGAAGGAGTTGATGTTGGGCCACTTCTGGTCACCACTAGGGACCATCTGCTCCTTTGGCTGATCCATGGCTGTTCAGGAGGAGGCTCCCCCCAGGGTCCCCCTGCCAGCTCTGAGGGGTCTGCCCAATCCCAGGCTCCCTGAGTGTCAGAGCATCTTCTCGCCCTGCGGATGGGGAGGCCTCCCATCTCCTCCTTGGCCATGTGCTTGGCTTCCTGCTGCGGCCACCGTAAAAGGCGGAGTTTGCAAAGCCAATCTGAGCTCTGTCTTCCGCCCCTTTGCCAAAAAGTTAATTGATTTTGCAATTAAAAATGCAGAGAGCAGGCAATGCAATCAATTTTACGAAAACTTGCTCAGTAATGAAGTGTTTACTTCCAAATAGGGCACTTTCTCTGCATATCAATCTGGGCCTCTCACACAGCGTGAACGCGATCCTCTCCAGCCTTACTTCTCAGGCTCTCATGCGTTTCACACACTGGGTCCTGGAAGGACTTCGAGGCATCATTTAAATCTGGCCCCCGGCTCTCCTTGAGGGGCAAGTATAATTTCCTCTGTCTTATAGAAGAGGAGACTGAGGGTCAGGGAGGTGCAGTGTGGCTCGCCCAAGCTGCACAGAGAGGCAGGGGCAGAGGAGAGTCCAGTGGAGGGCTCCTCCGGCTTCTGGACTCCCTGCTCTTCCTGTCCGACTGCACGTTTAGAAGCCAGAAAAGTTTGAGCTCAAAGAGAGAGCAGAAGTCCTTTCTCCAAATGAAGCAGACTGGTGTATTTAGTGCCCACTCTATGCCAGTTCCACACTGGGCCCTCAACTTACATCACCACTTCCAAACCTCACAACAATCTTCCAAGGAAGCATCATGTTCCAGTTTTACAGGAGGAAACCGAGGGTCAGAGATGCTCAGGAGCCTGCCTGAGACCACACAGCACAGGCCTCCTGGCCAGCCTTTTGGAGCAGGTATGTTGCAAATGTGTGTGTGTTGGGGGGTGGGACACAGTTCTGTGTGTACTTGTGGGAAGAGCATAGACTTTGGCAACCATCCATCCATCCATTCAAATCATTCATGAATTTGGTCATTCATTAGACAGATATTGATTGAGCATCTATGTGCCAAGCTCTGTGCTAGGAGTCAGAGATGAGCAAAGCACACCAGACCCACCCCCAAGGGGCTCACAGGCTGGGAAATGGGGAGAGACAAACTCAATGATATAATCATGAAAATAAATGTAAAATGGCACCTGTGGCAGGACTAACAAGGCAGCGCAGATGGAGCCAGAGACCCTGTAATAAGAGCTCTTATCTGGTCATGGAGGGCTTCCTGGGGGAGGTGACACTGGAACAAGATCTGAGGCCAGGAAGCCACTTGCTGGAACCTCGTGGAGCAAGCTTGCCTGTGGGCTGGGTATCTGAGCAAGGTGATGATTGCGGTCCTGGAAATCCTAAAATTCTGTGATCTGACATGAGTTTCAGATTCTATGATTCTGACCCATTAAAAGAGTCTATTAAAGTAAAAAGTTTAAGATTTGAGAATCTAGGATCCCGGGATTCTGACTCAAGCTTTCATACTTGAGATTCTATTAAGTAAAGATCTGGGAATTGAAGACTGGGATTTGAGGATTGTCAGTCAGTTCCTTAGAGTCTGGGATTCCAGTGTAGGGGCCTTTGCGCTAGAGAAGCACCTGCCAGGATCTTTTATCCAGTGGGCATGAGCTTTCCCCTGGCTCACAAAGTGGATGTATATGCAGCTCTTTGTGGCGTGGAGAATGCAAATTTATTCTGCAGTTCCAGTGTCAGACGGTTGCCTTATCTGCATGTTCCAGTTTCCAGAATAAATATTAGAAGACAAGTCTGTGGAGATTTTCTGTGTGTACACGAGTTAATTCCTCCAGCCAGGGGCTCGTCCAGACACGGATTTTAACACAGGGCACCATTCCCACACTCACTGCAAGGCAGGACAGGTGACTGGGTTGCAGCGAGCCCAGCAGAGGGACGAGGGCCCTGTCTCCCCAGGAAGGGACTGAGGGGGGCCTTTGTGTGGTGAGGCTTCGGGTTGAGGTGGGACGAGGCAGGAGGGAGGGCAGCCCCAGCGGGTCTGGGCTATGTGCGCAGATGGGGTCATTCTCCGCAAGCATCTGGGGGTCTCCACGTGAACCCCTGGGTCAGGCTCACCCGGGGCTGGTGCCAGCGGAGCCTCCCCAGCGGGGGGCGGGGGTGAGGGCAAGGCAGCCCCCGCCATGGATCAGACACTGTGCTGGGCCCCAGATGGGCTCCAAAGTCAGGCAGGCGGGGCAGCGCTCACCAGCTCAGCCCTGTGATCTCTTCAAGCCCCTTGGGATTCAGTTTCTTCAAGGGAACCAAGGGTCTCAACTACCCCACCCACCTGCTGGTTCTAAGAATTAGAAACAGAGCATCAATCCCAGCAGACATTCTCATAATGCCTGCTGGGGGCCAGGTACTGCTTAAAGGGCTTCGCATAGTTTAATCCCCACCCCAGCCTGGTGGGGGGGGTTGCTGTCATTATCCCCACTTCACAGATGAGGAAACTGAGGCACAGGGAGGTTAAGTAACTTGCCCAGCATCAGGCCGTTGCTCTAAAAACCTGTGAACAGGTGTAGAAATATTTAAGTTTTTCCAGCAACCCTCCTAGCTGGGTGCCCAGGAACTGGCTGAGTTTCAGCCCTGGCACCCGAGGGCCTGGCCCTCTTTCCGCTATGACGGATGCTCGGGTTGTAGCCGGGTGACAGCGAGATGCAGTTGACACTCCCAGGCCTTTGCTTGTGCTGCGCCCTCTCCCTGGAACACCCTTCCCCCTTGTTTATCCAGGAAACTCCGTGCATCAAGGCCCAGGCCAGGCCCCGTGCTCTGCGGACAGCGCCCCACCCCCTCCCTGCACCCTCTGCAGCCTCCTGGATGGCACGGAGCGCGCTGCGGGGCAGGCTTCAGTCCTCAGGACCTGCCACCCTCTCTGTTCACTTGTCCCTTCCTTCCAGCAACATCCGCCGAGCCTGGCCCCTGTCCTAAGGCTCACATTCTGGGAGGGAAAACCACCCCCCCGGTGTTGGTATTATTGCCCCATTTTAGAAAACCTCCTACCCACCAGGTCTGTCATTTCCTGAGGCCACAGGCCCCGGCAGCAGGTAGCAGTCTGGGAACTCTGAGCCCCTTCCATGCTGCCAGGATCCCACTGTGGGGCGATGGAGCAGCGGTTCCCTCTGGGGGCTGTACAGTGCCCCCTCCCTTCCATGCTGCCAGGATCCCGCTGTGGGGCGATGGAGCAGCGGTTCCCTCTGGGGGCTGTACAGTGCCCCCTCCTCTCATCCACATCTGTCCCTCCTTCCCGCAGCCCTGAGACGCCTCCTTCTGTCGCAAACCACAGCACTGTTGCTTAGTCACGTTAATTAACTATGAACAGATCACTAGAGCCTTACCTGAGATTTACGAGGATACGTTTAGGCACCAGGTGATTAATTCAAAACAACAGGTGATGCACGTGGAACATATTAATACATGAACCTGGCCGGCGGCCTTTCATTCCCATACCTTTCCCTTAGAGACTCAGCAGTGGCCGGCGACCCAGCTCGTATCGATTAGCAAACCATTAAAAATGTATGACGAGTTGGAATTAATTGGCCACAGTGAGGGGTGAGTCTGACTCAGGCCAAGATTCCATGGCCCCCATGAGGTGAGCCTGGAATGGGGAAAACTCTGTAAAGGAAGCACCAGCCACACGGACACTGCAGCCATTGTCCCTCAAATGCTCTCACGAGGTCTATCCTGGCCGGATTCAGGCCACCGTCCTCCCTCACCTGCACTGCGGCCCCAGTTTCTTGCAGGCTCTGACTCACCCTCCTCCTCATGTGGCAAACTGGCCAGAAAACTGCCATGGCTCCCTGTCTCCCCAGATGGATGGCCTTACCCTGGCCTTCAAGACCCTTCATGCTGCATCCAGCCCCCTACATTCCCATCTTCCTCCACACACCCACCCTTGGATCTGGCCATGCTGTCTCATTTCCAGAACTTCCTTGAACTATGTTCTTCTAAAAGCCTCTGGGCCTTTGCACACGCTGCTTCTCTCACCCTCTCTTCCTTCTCCTTTGGCCAGTTCCCATCAAGATGAGGCAGTTCTCTGCCCTGGGTCTTCCCTTTCCCCCTCTCACCCCCAGACCTCTCTGGGACTCTGAGCTGCTCCCCTGTCAGCGGCCCCCAAGGAATCAGGAACAGAGACCCAGGCATATGGCAAGGGCCAGAGGCCAGGCTGCCTGGCTGCAGGAAGGAAGCTCATCATGGGTCTGCACCCCTGATCTAGTCCCTTCCAGGAACAATAACGGGGGTGCTTGGATGCAGAGGACAGCCCTGCAGACCTGCAAACCTCCTGGTGGCCCCTGTCCTACATTCACAGAGACTCAGAGACAGGACAGGCTGTGGCCTGGCCTGGGAGACAGTCAGATGGAAGAGCCAGGCAGGGCTGAGGAGAGAAAGGTGGAAAAGAGCAAGGTGGGGGGGAAAGAAGGGGGTTGGGCCCTAGAGACAGGTGAGCCTCGTCCACCCACCCTGGGGCAGTGTGCTCCTTGGCCAAGTGGGTGACCACAAGCAAAGACTTGGGTCAGACACACCCGGGTTCAAGCTCTGTTTCTGCCCCTCACTTGCTGAATGACCTTGGGTAAGTCCCTCAGCCTCTCTTAACCTCAGTTTCCTCATATGCAACATGGGCATCATGACAGATACCCATGCCTTTTAGGATCCTGCTGTGGATTAAAAAGATCACGCAGAGAAAGGATTAGGCCTGGGCCTGTGTTAGCTCCATCTCTGAATGTCCACTTTCTCAGGGTGACTGAGGATTGGAGGGCACCTACCATCACAGCTCCACGATGTTGTGCTTGTGTCACTCTGTCACCCCCTCCTGGAATGAGCCTGGGCTCATCTAGCAGCTGAGTCCAACCTTGCCAGGCTTCCTGAGGCCCTGGAAGAGTGGAATGGAAGCATCAGCTTCAACTTCCAAGTTTCTGATGAATACGAGTGTTTCCATCACCGAGTGAATATCTCAGTGGGGCTATAGGTGGATACAGAGCAGGGCGAGTTGACTCCTGCTCCTCTGGACAAGTCTGCCGAGGGAGGGAGGGAGGGGCAGGGAGAAGGGAGAGGCTTGTGCGCACACACGGGGCATAACTCCCCTGCCCCCAGACCCCAGGCTTTGGGGGAGACCCAACCTTTAATGTGCCCATAATTGAACCCCAACCCAGACCCTGAGCTGTGGGAGGTCCATCCTCCAAGCACCCACTGCTTCTAAACCCAGTTCTCACTTTGATCCTGAAAACCCTCTTGCTCCTGTCTGGTCACCTGCCGCCACTGGTCTTTTCTCTGCCCCAAGTTATCCAAACCTCAGATCCTGTTCCCAGAACCCTCCAATTCCTGCAGGGCCACAGCAATGAGGCCGATGACTTTCTGGAAGGTTAGGGCACAGTGCGGAGGCTTACACCCTTCCTCAAGCTCCCAGGGAGTACCCCTGCCGATTACAGCCTTCGTTATTTGTTTATTTTTTTAATAGATCTTTATTGGAGTATAATTGCTTCACAATACTGTGTTAGTTTCTGTTGTACAACAAAGTGAATCAGCCATATGCATACATATGTCCCCATATCCCCTCCCTCTTGCATCTCCCTCCCACCCTCCCTATCCCACTCCTCTAGGTGGTCACAAAGCACGGAGCTGATCTCCCTGTGCTATGCAGCTGCTTCCCACTAGCTAACTATTTTACATTCTGTAGAATATATATGTCGATACTACTCTCACTTCACCCCAGCTTCCTCCTCCCACCCCGCATCCTCAAGTCCATTCTCTATGTCTACATCTTTATTCCTGCCCTGTAACTAGGTTCATCAGTACCATTTTTTTTTTTTAGATTCCATATATATGTGTTAGCATACGGTATTTGTTTTTCTCTTTCTGACTTACTTCACTCTGTATGACAGACTCTAGTTCCATCCACCTCACTACAAATAACTCAATTTCGTTTCTCTTTATGGCTGAGTAATATTCCATTGTATATATGTGCCACATCTTCTTTATCCATTCATCCAATGATGGACACTTAGGTTGCTTCTGTGTCCTGGCTATTGTAAATAGAGCTGCAATGAACATTTCGGTACATGACTCTTTTTGAATTATGGTTTTCTCAGGGTATATGCCCAGTATTAATCATTAGAGAAATGCAAATCAAAACTACAATGAGATATCATCTCACACCGGTCAGAATGGACATCGTCAAAAAATCTAGAAACAGTAAATGCTGGAGAGGGTGTAGAGAAAAGGGAACCCTCTTGCACTGTTGGTGGGAATGTAAATTGATACAGCCACTATGGAGAACAGTATGGAGGTTCCTTAAAAGACTAAAAATAGAACTACCATACGACCCGGGCTTCGTTATCTACCGACGCTAGTGGTTAGCCTGTTAAGAGAGGGGCAGATTGCCGGGAAAGGAGATGGCAAGGGACTGGGTCCAGTGAGTGGCCCAGGGAAGGGTCTCAGAGAAGCTGATCTGACGGGGAGACCTGGAGGGTGAGCGAGATTTAGCTAAAGTGTGAGGGTGGAGAGAGCAAGGAAGAACATTAGGTGGGGGGACCAGTGTGTGCGGAGACCAGGAAGGGAGACCAAGCACAGTGGGGACAGGGAAGAGCATGCAGACCAGAGTGGCTGCAGGGTGGGGACCAAGGGGGACAGGGCCAGGATGAAGCTAGAGAGACGGGCCTCAGCCACACAGGGCCTTGATGGCTCCGGTCAGCTGCCTGCTCTGCGTCTCAAGGACAGGGGTGGCTACTGAGGGGAGATGACAAAAGACAAGATCTTGGGGGGACTTTGGACAATTCTTGTTGGAGACAAGGGGGGTTGGCCCAGCCTCCCTGGCAATGACATGATCAGTAAACCTGCCACGAGGCCCAGGCCTCCCACATGCAGGTAGGGGCTCCAGGCAAACCAGAGTCACAGGTTCCAGAAGTTCTGGAAACTAGCCCCTGTTCCCAGGACCTGCCTCGCCACATATGCATGAGAAGCAGTCTTCACACAATAGAGACAGTCCGAATTACGTGGGGCAAATCCAGGAACCCTGGATCTCCTGGGATGTGGCTTTGCTCCTGGCATCGGTAGGCGCCTCGGGGATGCCCTATCATGACTGCTCAGACGGTTAGAGATCAGGAGAGCAGGACCCCAACTGCATGGGCACCGGCAGGATAATTTATTATCCAGAGGGCAGGGGAGTAGAGCAAACACACTCGCGCCTCCTAAGACTGTGCCCAGCCAATGCCGTGGGAGATCACTATTCAGTCACACCACAGTTTAGATGTCTTAACATTTAAACAGATCCCAGACTGGGTTCAGGGGAACACTAGTTCTGGCTAGTGATAACTGGTGCTCCAAAAACAAAGGTTTATTACATGGTCAAAGAAGTTGGAAGAACATTATAATCACACACATTTATGGGCTGAAATCTCGGAGGTGTCCTGCAGGTGGCAAAGACGTTTCAAAAGAAGCAGCTAAAGATGTACTCACAATTCTCTCATAAAAGAAAGTTTTCTCCTTCTCTCAAAAAAGTAAGAATGACACAGTTTCATAGTAAAAGACAGGCCTTTCCAAAAAGAATAATTGCCAACCTTATACCGACAGACTACCTTGACCTGATTTTTCTCATTTCACCGAGAGCCTGTGACAATTTCATCCCAGGCTGCCCTGCCATCAGGTTCAGGTCTGTGCACTGGCTCAGTCAGGTCTGTGGGACCCTCAGCCACTGTTCCCTCCAGAACCCAACTGGCCCAGCGTGAGGCTTTTACTCCATGGGCTTAATATCACCCCCTCCATGCAGGTCCAAGCCTCCTGCCCAGACCTGCCCCTCTGCACTGGCTCAGTCAGGTCTGTGGGACCCTCAGCCACTGTTCCCTCCAGAACCTGAGGCACCCAGTGTGAGGCATTTATTCCATGGGTTTAATATCACCTCCTCCACGCAGGTCCACGCCTCTTGCCCAGACCTGCCCCTCTCTCGTCTGCACCGGGCTTAGGGTTCTGGCCCTGCCAGCCCCAGGCCTGGGATCCATGCGGCAAAGGCAGAGATGAAAGAGCCTCAGCCACGGGTCAGGAGAGCAGGTCCTGGTCCCTGTTCTATCAGTGACCCTGGGCAGGTCACATCACCACTCTAGGTCTCAATTTCCCCAACTGTACCAGGAAGGGTTGGACTGAACCATCTCCTAGTTCCTCCCTCCTCTGCTGGCCCAACAATCGATGATTCTGAGCAGGGAGACCTTGCTCAGATCTTCGTGAGAAAATGGCACACGTTCTGGCAAGACAGTCTCTCTGCGGGAGGTGAGAAAGGAGAACAGACGTTGGCCTGCTTATGAACTGAGAACACCAGGACCAGAATCAGAAACACACAGCCTCGTGCTCGTCAGCGCTGGCCTGGCTGCGGGGGACACTGGTTCCCTGTGTGAGCAGAGCAGGATGAAGCCTGGAGCCAAATACAGGTGCCCTCCTCGGAGATGCGGGTTTTAGGATTAACTAAGCCGGCGAGAAGGAGAGAATCCCCTCCTGCATGACAGAGTCTTGGGGGAGATGGGCCAGCCAGGAGGGGGCTAACGCCTAATGACAGGAGAGAGGACGTGGGAATGGGGGTGGGGGGGCTCAGATCTTCGTGAGAAAATGGCACACGTTCTGGCAAGACAGTCTCTCTGCGGGAGGTGAGAAAGGAGAACAGACGTTGGCCTGCTTATGAACTGAGAACACCAGGACCAGAATCAGAAACACAGCCTCGTGCTCGTCAGCGCTGGCCTGGCTGCAGGGGACGCTGGTTCCCTGTGTGAGCAGAGCAGGATGAAGCCTGGAGCCAAATACAGGTGCCCTCCTCGGAGATGCGGGTTTTAGGATTAACTAAGCCGGCGAGAAGGAGAGAATCCCCTCCTGCATGACAGAGTCTTGGGGGAGATGGGCCAGCCAGGAGGGGGCTAACGCCTAATGACAGGAGAGAGGACGTGGGAATGGGGGTGGGGGGGTGTCACCATCACCACCACGACTATCATCAGAATAACAGCTAAGAATTATCATGAGCCTACTATGTGCCCACCTGCTTCTCCAGGCTCTGTAAGCAGCAAGCCCAGGGCCCAGCACACAGTGGGTGCCCATGAGGTTTGGTTGATTAATCCAAGGGCCACCAGTGAGATCTATTTTTAATCCTTTTGAAATCACATTTCGTTTGTGGTATCTCAGACCAACTGTTGGTGCACTACTAAGAGTGAGATTGAAAGAGGAAGTGGGCCGCTCTCTGGAATTAGAACGTATTAGTTTGACCCCGGAAGAATAGTCGCCACCCTTAAGAATCTCATCACCCCATGAAGGAGGCTGACCTAGAAACAAGGAGGGAATGGCAGGCAATCGTCCCTGTTCTTATGGCCCCCATTTTACATGGAGGAGATGGAGTCCCAGAGAAGTCAAATAGTTTGCCCAAGATCACAGAACTCGGGTGGCAGAGCAGGTCAAAATCCCAGCGTTCTGCCGCTGAGGCCCATGGTCCTTGCTCCACCCAACCCTGCCCTGCAGAGCACGGGAGAGGAGTTAGGAAAGGAAGAGGCCAGCATGGGCTGGAGGCATCTAGGAGGGCTTCCTGGAGGAGGGGGAGAGCCCAAGCTGGGCCCTGAAGGACAAACTGGAGGAGAAGAAGAGCATGCAGAGAGGGAGGACAAGCCTCCCCAGTTTGCTGCCCCCAGATCTCTAGGCCTCTGGGTCTGGAATTCTCCATGAGAAGGTACAAGGTCTTCCTTGAGCAGATGCCCCAGAACGTCTCCCCAGAGCAGGTGGAGCTGCATCCCAGGCCAAGATGGAGGTGGCCCCCAGGTAGAGGGTGGTGGGCAGGGCGGAGCAGGAGCTCCTGGGAACATTCTTTCACTTGGTTTCTGTCCCAGGTGCTACTGAATGGGAGTGAGGATGGCAGTGTCCTTGCCCGTCTACTCGGAGAAGACAATGGTCTCACAAGAGCTCTGATGAGGCCTTTAGACCATATTCCATCAACCAAGCAGCCACACCAGACCCGATTCCCCCAAAGTGTCTTATAAGCCTGAGAACTTCACTGCCCACATACCTTGTGCAGGTAGGAATCCCCCCATTATGTCCACAATTGTTTCCCTTCCAGTTTCTGCCCCCGAAGCACATGTTGAGAGCCCACTTCCCCATCGTGAGCCCACAGAAACAAAGCACCACACACACGGCCTGAAAATACAGCTCAGCTTTGTGGGGTATTCTCTGCGTGCAGGTAGAGAAGCCATATGCCTGTGTATCGGGGCAGGGGAGACATATCAGTTCTTTTCACAGGCCAGCTTTCCAGACCAGACCCCGGACACTGAGTCAGCGATTCTTTTAAATCTCAAGTCCCCTCTCCCTTCTGTCCACCCTCCCTCCGTTCCTTCGACAGATGTTTATTGATGCCAATTATGTGCAGACACTGAAGTAGACGCCAGGCTATGGGGACGAGTGAGACAGATTCCAGCACTTGGTGGACAGCCTGTCTTGTTACAAGCGCCAATAGGAGGAAACCCAGCAGTGACAATATTCCTTTACTTATGCAACACATTTGTTGAGCACCTGTTAGGTGACACCCAGTGAATTAGGGGAATTGTCAGTAAGCAAAACCGCGTGGTCCCTGCCCCTTGGAGCTCACATTCTAGAGGGGGAGACAGACATTAATCTATAATCACACAATGAAAGGTATAGTGATGGGGCTACAAAGAAGAGGCTCTTGGGGGGCTTTGAGAGCATACAACTAGGCTGGAGGGTCAAGGGAGACTGGAGAATGCTTTTGTGAGGACAAGATGCCTGAGCTGGGGTCTGAGGAATGAACAGGAATTACCTGTCACAGGAACAGCACGTGTAAAGGCACTGTGGCTGGAGGGCTCTCAGGGACCAGAAAGTGCTCTAAGACCTACATGGTTGAAGGACAGGGAGTTGGCGGGGGAGGGAGGCTGGAGAAGGAGGCACAAACCAGACCGTGTGTGGCCTCAAATTCCACATTAAGGATCTGAGTCTTCATCCTAAGAACAGTAGAGGCATTTGCAGTGTTTTAAGTGGTGATGCTATAAAGGAGAGTTTGGGTTAAATTTATTCATCCACTCACTCATCCATTTAACAATCTTGAAATGAGTCCCTGGACACGCTCTGCCCTGGCCTCTGTCTACTTTCTTCCCGTGGTCACACTGATCTGATTCACGCCTTAACACTCAGCTCAGGTGTGTTTCCTCCAGGAAGCCCCCCTGGTCCCCAGGATGAGTCTCCCCTCCTTTGTGCTTCCACAGCACCCTGGGAGCATCCCTGGTCTGTCACTGCTGAGTTATGAGCCAGGCCCTCAGCAGTCCCTCCTAGGAAGAGAGACTCAGGAGGGGGACAGGGCAGGAGTGTCAAATCTTAATGTCCTGTGACGCTGCTGCACGACACACAGGAGGATGGCGGTACTGGAAGGAAGGAAGGAAGGAAGGAGGGAAGGAAGGAGGGAAGGAGGGAAGGAAGGGAGGAAGGAAGGAAGGGAGGAAGGAAGGCAGGGAGGAAGGGAGGAAGGAAGGGAGGAAGGGAGGGAGGAAGGAAGGCAGGGAGGAAGGGAGGAAGGAAGGGAGGGAGGAAGGGAGGAAGGGAGGGAGGAAGGAAAGAAGGAAGGAAGGAAGGAAGGGAGGGAGGGAGGGAGGGAAGGAGGGAGGAAAGGAGGGAAGAAGACACAAAGGGACTTGTGGGATAAGCACAGAGTGAGGACGGGAGGCAGAGGAGAAAATTGGAAATTAATGGGTTGTGAGAAGTGAGAAAAGCAGAAAAGATGAAATATTTAAAATGGTCACACTGTGACCTGTAACATTTTGCTTAATCAAGTACAAATTGCTCTGTGCCTCAGGTGGATATGAGAACCGGTCAGAGTTTGCATCTCAGAAGAGCTTTCTGCAGTGAAACATTTTTTATGAGGGTCATTTCACGCCAAGCTGGCTACATCCGCGATGCCAGGGGCAGAGGTAGTCCCAGTCCCTCGGCCTGCAAAAGAGCAGAGACCTTGACAAGAGGCTGGGTTCCAACGTTTGGTCCCATGCCGCCGAGGCAGTGGGTTTGGGCTGATGCCCCAGGAAGCAGAGGGACCCCTGCCGCGCCCTCCTCACAGCCCTGTGCACAAGGCCGTGATCTCCCGAGACCTCCTCCCCTCGAGGCCCACCCTGCCCATCTAAGTGTGAGAGCTGAGACAGGGCTGGCCCCGATGTCCCAGGAGCCGCCTCCCAGCTTTTTCCCCAGCGTGTCACACCCAAGACCAACCAGAGGGTCCCTTGCTGAGGCATCCTGGTGGCTTTGGAGCCCTCTATACCTGGATTAATCTTGTCTGTCCTGACTGTCAGCTGTCAGCTTCCTTGTCTATAAAGCAGGAATATTTCATTCATTCTCCAAGTATTAATTAGATGCCTGGAGTGTGCCAGGCAGTGTCCTGGGTGCAGAGACAGAGTAGTGGGGACAGACAGGGTCTCTGCTGCCATGGTATTCATCTAATGGGCAATTCTCCTGTGTCCTAGGCTTGTGGGCATCAGGGTACACACGTGAGGCCCAGGACACAGGGTCTGTGCACTGTCAGAGCCTGGGAACCACCTGTGGGATGAAGGTCAACAGCAGAGAGACAGCGGGGGCTCCAAGGATTCCAAGGCACTGACTCACCTCCTCTCCCTCACTCCTCGCCCCAGCCCCTTGGGTTGGTGCTACTCCCACATAGGCATGCGGAAACCAAGGCTCAGAGAGGTCACGTGCATTGCCCAAGGGCACACAGCTAGCCCAGGGGGGCCAGGTCAGATACCAGCCCCATGCTCTTCCCATGACCCTGGGTTGTGTTTCTGCCACCAAAGATGCCTTCTGCAGCCCTTGGCGTCATGTCTCTGCGGGTCAGAGAAGCCTCCCAGGCCATTTCACAGGACCCTGGCACTCAGCCAAGCCAGGCCACCAAGCTTGTCTTCCTCCCTCGCCCTGACCCCTCCCTGATCCATGATGGCGGGTTGATCCTGGCCAGGCCCTTCCTGGCTGTGTGACTTGGCCCCTTCACTCCACCTCCCTGGGGCCACGGTCCCTCTCCTGTAAAACGGGCACTAACAGTCCCCAGCCCCCTGAGGTTGTTGTGAGAATGGAGTGAAGTAATGGGCATAAAGCTGGGGGCACACGGCCAGCATAGTGGGGCTGCACCTGCTGTTCTCTCTGTAGGAAGCTCCTCCCACCCAGCCGCTCCCCCCACCTCAGGCACTTCCCAACACCCCTCCCCCCTCACGGCCTCCCCAGATCTGGCATTTGATGTCTTATCACCCTATTTCCTTCACAACAATCTCCAGGCCAGTTGACAATTTTATTTGTTTATTTAATCTTTCTTCTGGCTGTTTTCCCAACTGCTTCTGAGACCTCCTGATGATCTCGTTCACCGCTGTGTCTGGCGCTCAGTACAGAGACTGGCACCCAGAGGAGCCTGATAAGTACTAGTTGGGTGAAGGGCTGGATGAAGAATGCGACTGGGTTGTATCAGTCAAAATGGATGAAGTAACAAATAGCCCCAATTCCCGGTGGGGGTCACTCAGGAAGAGACGGTTTCTCTTCTGTGCAAAGTCCAAGGAGAGGTGCCTGTTTCTCTCTGGGTAGATGCATTTCCCAGCAGTGATGGGGGATCCAGTCCGCCCATCTGGGATGCCCCACTACCTTCTCACAGGGCCTCTGAGCTCTGGAAAGGGAGGCACGGGAGAGGAAGACTCCCTGACCACTCATATTCTCTCTGATTTTCCGGTCTTCTCAGTTTGCCACAAAGGCTGACCCACCCACAGTTGGCTGTGCTGAGGGTTCCACACTTAAAGCAGCCCAACCTGGGTTAGGATCCCGGCTCTGCTCTTCTGTGGTCTTAGAAAGCCCATGTGATCTGGCTTCTGTCCACTGAACTGTCGTGATTTCTCTTCCTGTTCCCTCTGCCTGGAGCACTTTTTTACTCTCTCTTCGCCCAGCTTCAATCCTCCTCCTCCTTTGATCTCAGCTTAAAATTTCCTCTGGGAAAACTTCTCAGACGCTCCCCCAACCCCAGCTGATGTTCGTTTCCCCTGGTCCCTGAGCCCCATTAGCAGGAATCGCCCCATATCGTCCTCATTTGTTTCCATGTCTGCCTCCCGCCTTTGGCTTCCCCAGTGCAGGCCTGACTCTGAGTCACAACCACATCCCCAGTGCCAGTCAGATGCCCCATCAAAGGGGAAGGAACAGAAGAATGAGCCAAGGAAATTCTCCCAGCCTCAGTGTCCTCATCTGAAAAGTGGGATTAATAACTCCTCACTCACAGGATGACTTCAAGGATCCGACGCTATCGTGGGAACAAGGTAGGCTGTTTGCAGAGATGTCTGTGATTATTCCCCATGCCTGCCTCTGTATCCTGGTCCCCTGTAATGTGACATTCCATGTGACTTGACATCTCCTCCCATTGAGATGTGGAGTCTTTTTTCCCAACCCTTAAATCCAGCCCGATCTTACGACTTGGTCTGGCCAAGAGAATGTACAAAAGCGGCTTTGTGCCGCTTCCTCACATAGACCTCAAGAGACGGCCTACTTCTCCCTCTGCATCCTGTGACCTCCACTGAGAAAGGGCAGGCTCAGCCGCATGGACCAGAGCCACATCAGTCCATCACCAACAGCGGAGGCTCCAGGCTCAGGAGACAGCCCCCCCAAACCAGCAAACGACCCCTACGTTGACTGCTCGCTGACTGTACACAGACAAGCTAGGTGGTCCTGGGCCAGCTAGGCTCAGCACATCCCCAGACTCAGGCAAAACTGGCTCTTCTTGTTTGAGGCCTCTACACATTGGAGAGGTGTTTCCCATAACAGCTTAGTGATCCAAGGGGCACAATGCCTCAACGTGATTGCCTTTCTGCGAGTGTCACTCCATTCACTCTTTCCCACAAGAGGCAGCAAGAAAAAATCAATCACAAGTGTTCCAGCGCATTGCCTGTAATAGAATGGGAACGGAGTTATGAGTTTGGGCTGTGTGGAATCGCTGCCATCTCAGGATGGATGAGGGGTGAGAGATTTCCCTGCACTCCAAGTACCAGGGAGTCAGAGGAGGTGGGGATGAAGCTCCCTCTCTGTGCAGAGACACTTTGAGAAGATAAAAGAAACCTGACTTATCAGTCGCATTCATGACATCGTCAGCAGGGGAAGATGCATTTTTAACAATTCAGCCTTGCAGACTCTCACAGTTTATCTCAATAAATGCCAGGGTGTCTCTTTTTCTTGCCCTGTTCTCTCACTATGAAATGTTCAGGGAGTAGTGCAATGAGAAGATGAAGGGTTGACAGGCAGGAAAAACTCACATTTAGATGTTTTGATAAAGTGCCAGCAGCTGTGCTCCGTGCTGAGCTGAGACAGGCCCGGCAGAGCTGAGCGAGGCCAGGGTGGGTGGAGATGGGGGAGGGAAGGGGACAGACATTTAAGGCTGTCCGCCCTTAGCTCTGGTGCAAGGGGCCCCTGCCCTGAGTCCCACTTTGAACAGCCCTGCTCCAGCCACGCTCTGGCTGAGGATCGGCCCACAGCTCCACAGGCACATAGGGATGCCGCAGGGCCCAGAAGATGTGCCCACCCAGATCCTGCACCTCCCTTCCTATAGCATGCTCTGTCTGTCCAGGCTCCTGGAGTTCCCATCCCAAATGCCCCAGAACACTTGACATCCTGTGCAGGCCTCTCCCCAGACCCTTCCCCCAGGAGCAGCCCACAAGGCCTATGTGAGCACCTCTACCCCACGGGGGGCCAAGGAGTGGACAGGATGGATGGTTCTTGGACTTGCAGGCCACGGCATCCCATGCAAGTCAGGCCTCACTGGTTGAGGACAGAGCAGGGGGTGGGCAGAGGAGGGAGGCCAGGATGCGGTTCCCATACACACTGTAGCCCTAAGTGACAGGGTGGAGCCCTTTCCACCCTCCCTGACAACATCCTCCTGCACTGCGGGTGGGTGGCATGGCTCCTATCTTGTATCAATAGATGGAGAAAGTGGGGTTCAATACGCAAAGCACCAGCTGAGCTCACACTCAGCTGGAGAGGGGCAGAGCCACCATTAGAAGCCCCTCTGTCTACACCCGGGCCTAGTGGGTGGCAGGGGGGACTCTTCAGCACAGGGTTTGGAACATAAACGTGCACCAGACTGCTTGTGTGTGCATCCCGTCTCTTCCCCTGGCTGAAGGTGACCTCACACAATTACTTACCCTCTTGGTGCCTTGGTCTCCTCACCTGTGCCTTACATAAAGATTCAAGCTGACAGTCTGCCTTAGTCGCCTCGGCTGTTATAACAAAATGCCATAGACTGGGTGGCTTAGATCCCAGATATTTATTTCTCACAGTTCTGGAGGCTGGGAAGTCCAAGGTCAAGGTGCCTGCAGATTAGATTCTTGGTGAGGGCCCACTACCGGGCTTGCAGATGGCCACCCTCTGGCTGGGAACGCACATGACCTCTTCTCTATGTGAACAAGGAGAGAGAGCTCTGCTTGCTCTTCCTCTTCTTATAAGGGCACTAATCCCATTATGGGGGTTCTACCTTATGACCTCACCTGAACTTAATTCCCTCCCAAAGGCCCCACCTCCTAATACCATCACGTTGGGGGTCAGGACCTCAACATATGAATTTGGGGGAGACACAAACATTCAGTCCCTAACATAATCCCTTACCTAAAATTCTCAAAACCCCGAAGTTCCCAGAAGAGAGAGTTGGATTTTTCCCTTAACTTTGGTGTCAAAACTAATTTGATGGCAAAACTTGACTGAAACTAACATGAGGTTATTTATAGTCTATATTTAAACCATCGGACACTGAGCACAGATCTCCAGGTTTGATCACTGGGGTCTGCCCCGGGTAGGGTAAGGATTATGGGCCCACAGGCGCTACCTCAGTGGTTGTTGCGAGACTTACGAGATAAATGATGCAGTTTCTGCGACAAATAAATTAGGAGGAAAAATGAAGAGCACATGAAGGAGAAACTATTGATTAAAAGAGACATAAAGGGCTTATCAACCAATCACCCTGAGTCAAACAAACAAACTATAAAGCAAAGAGAAAAAGGAAAAAAATAATGAGACCTTTGGAAAAATTGAATATTGTCTGGACATTTCGTGGAATTAAGGATTTATAGTTCATTTGGGTAAGTATAATAATAGTATATTGGTTATGTTAAAAAATTAAAATAAAGCCAACTTGGGTGGAAAAATACCTTTGTGTCCCTGAGACTACAGATGAATTGAAACACCACCTTGTGTGTCAATCTTCAGCAGGTAGGGACCACGATTTTGTTGCCCTTTCCACCTGTGACAAATAGGCTGACTGGCTCTGGGTAAGAACTCAAAGAGTGTTTGCTCAGCGATGGTTCAGTGAGAATCAGCGACTCCCCTGCAGGACACTCCACACAAGGGGAGACTGGGGTCTGGGATCTGGTGACCAGGACTCTGCCAGCTCAGTGCCCTCCAGCCAGGGGTGGCTCCACCATCAAAGGACCTAGTGGCTTCAGGAGCTATGAGAGACACACTGATGACAATCAAAGTTTGAGGCATTAAAAAAAGTTGGGCTTCCCTGGCGGCGCAGTGGTTGAGAGGCCGCCTGCCGATGCAGGGCACACGGGTTCGTGCCCAGGTCCGGGAGGATCCCACATGCCGCGGAGCGGCTGGGCCCGTGAGCCATGGCCGCTGAGCCTGCGCGTCCGGAGCCTGTGCTCCGCGACGGGAGAGGCCGCGGCAGTGAGGGGCCCGCATACCAAAAAAAAAAAAAAAAGTACACTAGTCTGTGATGAAGCTTGTGGAGGCAGAGATGGGCTGAAGTGAGACTGTCCCATTTGCAGGCCAAAGTTCGAGAAAATACAGAGTTGCGAGGCCTTGCTGGATTGGAAAATGAAACGGTTTCTCATCCTCGGTCTCCCCAACGTGTAAACAATTTTCAGTGAAACCAGGCCTGCTGCCGAAGACTAAATCTAGGCTGAGGCTGTAAGATTTTTCAAGACTGAAGATTTAAGGCAGTAACTCCAAGACCCTCTCAGCTAGAGAAAAGATTTTCTAAGAAGCTCAAGGATACGATCCCAAAGCAGGATGCAGCCTTTGTACAGAGAGGCATGTCTTGAAGACAATCTTTTGTGGGCCTCTTGTTGGATGGAGTAGGATGTAATTGGATGCTTGGAAAACCCAAAAAGTTAAGAGTGTGTTGTACCAGCAAAAGGGATTCCAATTTGGACCAAAGGAGCTGGGCCTCTGACGCTCTGAGGGCAGGAAGTGGGCTGAGAAAGACACTTGGCTGCAAACACAGGCTGCTTCTTACTGAAAAGAAGAACCCAGAGGCTGAAGGCAGCAGCATGATGTTAAGTCAGCACCTTGGAAAACAACATCCTAGGAAACCACTCCCAGGGACAGACAGGGCCCAGTCAAGGACCATCCCTGATTCTGCAGAACCAGATAATATTTCCCCACCAGGATGTTAGGATTGCATGAACTCTGTTCTTCCCATCTTCTGATGGGAGGGTTCATTGCATTTATCCCATCTGTGCCTCACAGTTCTTTGATTGGTGTGTGGAGAGGGGAGAAGGTGAAATAACCCATCATTTGAGCTTCTGGGTCTTTTGATCAAGAGAGTCTTCCTCAGAGAGCCTCAGACACATACAGACCTGGTTTGATCATGAGATCCAGGGTGTCCTCATTTATGCTATAATTGGATGAGATTTGGGGGGGGGGTCCCTGCGGGGGAGAATATTTTGCATGTGGCAGGCAGCCAGGCTGCCCTGTAGCCTGCACGCCCCCCCGGCCCCTGCCGCCACCCCACCCGGCACTTCCTGACCCTGCTGTCCTGAATGGGTCACACGTGGGCTGAGATACTGCTCCCACGGGTCTAGGGCTTGGGTCGGCCAGATGTCCCAGCTCACAGTTCTGGCACAGGGAGGGTGATGTCCCCTAGGGTGCCAGGCCAAGCCTGCCATTTTCCAGGCGGACCCTGATGGTGGAGTTTTAAGGCTGCCAAGAACAGCCCTGTTCTGGGCTGCGTGTCCTCTTACAGCCAGCACTTAAGGAAGGCGATCATTGGTCCTTGCTGTTAGCGTGGCTGGAGATATTATTGTGATCACAGCCATGGGCTGCGTGCCTCTCAGCACATCTACACGGGCAATTCCAGGGAAACGCTCACCTTCTGGGAGGATGCAGGACTCAGCCACACGTCCCTGCTGGATCTCCCGACTAGAGAAGTGGCCCAGGCCCTGTCAGAGCCTTTTAATCCAGACCAGAGGAGGTCCTGCAGCCTGCTCTGTGCCCAAGGCTCCCCTGGGCTTTCAAGGGCTGAGACATCCTTCTTGTTATCACAAAAGGTCTGGCTCTGACCCCATTAGGAGCAAATACATGAGAGAAGGGGGCATCAGTTATGACAACTTGATAAAAGGAGGTCATCACACACCCCTCGATTCCTCCGTCACTTACCTGCGCCCCCCACCAGGGACACTGACTCCCCCCAACATCCTCCTTTCTTAGGTCCCCAGGGGAGACCATCCTCAGGCCCACATCCCTGTGAGCCCCATGCTCTGAGCCGGGGGGTGAAAGGCGGGCAAAGACAAAGGGTCCCCATGCCCCTGACTCAGAGCAGACCAGGCGGCCTCCATACGGGAGTGGGCTCTGTGCCTTAGTAACTTCTTATAAAGCCAAACAGCCTGTGGTAGAAACACGGGTGTCATCTCTAATTTCTCTGATGCTTGAGGCCTCTGCATGTTTAGAGAAACAACATAAGAATATGGCTGCTGTCTTGTGTGCATGTGGAATTATGCTCCCCCTGGGACCCTGGGCACGTTGCCCATGTTTATTTTCAAACCAGAGAGATCTCAGCTGTTATGAGGGGGAGGAGGCTGCCATCAGAGGACAGCTGGATGGACCTGGGCTGCTGAGGGGTCAGGACCAGGAATTTCTTTAGACTATGGGAGTTGCCCAGCAGGTAAGGTGACCAACCCTCCCAGTTTATCTGGTACAATGGAGGGGGTTTCCTGGGACTTGGGACCTGGGACTCTGAGTGCTAAATTCAGAACCTGGGCTAAAATCCTGGGCACGCAGGGATGGCAGGCCACCCTACAGGCAGGGACAAAAGCCCAGGTCAGGGTCACATCAGTCAAGACTGGGAGGCTGAGTGGGTGGATGTGGCTTGAACTCTAGGATGGGAAGTCATAGGACGAGCTTGATGATAAGAAGCTAGCGTTTCCTGGTTCTATCCTCAGGTCTTTGTATTTATTTACACATGCAATCCTTAATATCCTTCGAAGCATTATTGTCCCCACATAGCATGTCAGGCAATGGAGGCACAGAAAGGCCTGGTGGGTCCCGCGGTTGATGAAGGGCAAAGACGGGATTTGAACCCGTGTCTTAGAGCCCACTCTCACAGCCACAGTGATAAACCCCAGAATCCCCAGCCAGACACAGAAGGCCCAGCCTAATCCAGCCATCCCCTCATGCATCAGTTAGCTTTCACTGCGTAACAAACCATCCCAAATGGTAGCAGCTTAAAACAACAAATGTTAATTATCTCTCATGATTCTCTGGGTTGGTTGAGTGGTTCTTTCTGTCCAAACAGGCTTGACTGGGGCTGGATTGTCTCTCATGCTGGCCTCACTCATCTGTCTTGGTCTCAGCTGAGACAG
Organism: Physeter macrocephalus; assembly: GCF_002837175.3. Lineage (NCBI taxonomy): Eukaryota > Metazoa > Chordata > Mammalia > Artiodactyla > Physeteridae > Physeter > Physeter macrocephalus. Next base: position 12,048,594 of record NC_041216.1, on the reverse strand, counting down.
CTGGGAAGACTCTGATGGCTGGGACCACTCTCCAGGTGGTCTCTCCTCCGAGGGGCCAGCCCAGGCTTATCCACATGGTGGTGACCGCAGGATTCCCAGTAGCAGGACCCAGCCAACTGGTTAGGGCCTCCCCTTCTCACAGTACTTATCACCCAGTTGTGGGTGTCGTTCCCCGCCCGCCCCCAAGGAGGCCAGGAGTCCTTCAGTAAATGTTCCAGGGAGGAAAGGAGGGGCTGAGCCTTGGGTGAAAAGGCCAGGATAACCAGGGGATGGACGCCAGGCCAGTGAGCAGGCAGTGCCAGGCCCAATGGCCCAGCTGTGAGAAGGCCAAAGAGTCTGAAGCCAAAGAGTCAGCTTTGAAGCCTGAGGCCAAAGAGTCGCCTGACATCTCTGCTGCTCAGAGACCCTGACATCCGCATTATAGATGGGCCTGACCTGCCAGCATATCTGAACTACACACCTGGCTGGGGTCAGGGAGTGAGGACATGGGGGGAGCACTTTGGGGAAATTTCCAGTATTTATTGAATGTGGAAATGATAAGGCACTGAGAATACAATAGGGAACAAGATACACAGACCCTGGCAGGGAAGTGAAATATTTCTTAGTCAATTACAGTAAAATGAATTACCCCAGCAGGGTATGGAGAGGGGAGAGCACCTGAGATGATGACAGGGCTTGACCTGGTCCTGGGTGAAATCGTGGAGGCTTCCCTGAGGAGGTGATATTTGAGCTGAGAAGGCATTTGTAGATGAGGAGAGAGGAGGGGAAGTGCTGAGCAGGGAAGTGAGTGCGTCCCATTCTGAGGTGGTAGAGGGATGGGTATGTCTGAGGGGTGGAAGGAAGATGACCACCTGGGCTGCTAAACAGAGAAGGGGTGTGCCTGGAGGGTCTGGGGCTCAGGGGGATAGAAGCAGAACTCAGCCACCAGGGAGCGAAGGAGGAGCAGTTCCTGGGGGCTCAGTGCTCCCGAAATCTACTATAGAAGGGCAATAGGAAATGTATCTTCAGTGCCTGCCATGAGCCAGGATGGACACGTGTACTTTTGCTCATTTCACTCTCAGCAACCCCATGTGGTAGGTAGTTATTGCTCCATTTAACAGAAGAGGCCTGCAGGAGCTGAGTGGTTCGCTCTGGGTCATACAACTCTGTGAAGCTGGACTCCATAATCAGATCGTGCTACAACAGAGGCTGGGCTCTAACTCACTGCCTTGAAATCAGAGGGTTATTCCACAAACACTAAATAATCAGTTACATGTGCTCTCGGCACTGAGGGCTTGCAGGGAATAGTCAGGACACTGTCCTTGCCCTGGGGAGTGAGGGGAGGCTAAGGTTCTAACCTGGACAAAGACATAAACAGCAAAGGACAGCGATGTGAGCTCTGATGAGAGGAAAGCGAGGAAAAGTGACAGGTGGGGTGGAGCATGGGGACAAGATTGGATGGGTGGTTAGATGGCCCCTGGGAGGAAGTGACACTTGTGCTGAGACCTCAATGCCGTGAAAGGGTTAGGAGGAAGAGCCCCCTAGGCCAAGGAAACAGGAGGCGCAAAGCCCCTGAGGCAGGAATGAGTTCAATGTACTTGAGAAGCTGAACAAAGGTCAGTGCGGTGGAAACAGGGTGAGTGAGGAGCAGAGCGCAGAAGACAAGGCCCAAGGAGCAGGCGGGGCAGATCTGGTTGGGCCTCGGGGGCCACACGTGCTGCTGTCCCCTGTGTGCGCCTAGTCCCACCCTCACCCACCTCCCCTGCTCTGTGCCCGGGAGACTGACCTGCAGGGGCAGCACCAACAGGGCCCTGCTCCCTCCTGGGGACCCGTTTTCTGTTGGGTCCTGGAGGCCAGGGGCAGGAGGAGAGGGGTCAGGTGTCGGTTCCCCAGCTCCTCCCGCTGACCCGCTTGGCAGTGGCTGCATCTCTCTCCTGTGACCTCAGCTCCAGCGGACGGCCCCTCTCCTGTGGCTGCAGCCGTCTCTGGGGTCTGGTAAGCGCCCCCT